>NC_134586.1:115143613-115331113 GCF_037038515.1 Microtus pennsylvanicus
ACAGTGTGTTCCTAGAGCAGAGTGAAGACAGTTTGTTCCTAACGAGGGTGAAGACAGTGTGATCCTAAGGCAGAGTTGCGGTGTATGTGCATGGAGCAGAGTGATGACAGTGTGTTCCTAATGCAGAGTTAATACAGTATGTTCCTACAGCAGAGTGAATACAGTGTGTTCCTAACAAAGAGTTGCTGTGTATATGCATGGAGCAGAGTGAAGACAGTTAGTTCCGAGAGCAGACTGAAAACATTTTGTTCCTAATGCAGAGTGAAGACAGTGTGTTCCTAGAGCAGAGTGAAGACAGTGTGTTCCTAGAGCAGAATAAAGACGGTTTGTTCCTAATGCAGAGTGAAGACAGTGTGTTCCTAGAGCAGAGTGAAGACATTGTGTTCCTAATGCAGAGTTGCGGTGTATTTGCAAGGAACAGAGTGAAGACAGTGTGTTCCGAGAGCAGAGTTAAGACAGTGGGTTCCTAATGCAGAGAGAAAACAGTGTGTTCCTAATGCAGAGTGAAGCCAATGTGTTCCTAGAGCAGAGTGAAGACAGTGTGTTCCTAACGCAGAGTTGTGGTGTATGTGAATGGAACAGTGTGAAGACAGTGTGTTCCTAGAGCAGAGTGAAGACAGTATGTTCCTAACGCAGAGTGAAGACAGTGTGTTCCTAGAGCAGAGTGAAGACAGTGTATTCCGAGGGCAGAGTGAAGACAATGTGTTCCTAAAGCAGAGTTGCGGTGTATGTGCATGGAGCTGAGTGAATACAGTGTGTTCCTACAGCAGAGTGAAGACAGTGTGTTCCTAATGCAGAGTGAACAGTGTGTTCATAGAGCAGAGGGAAGACAGTGTGTTCCTAAGGCAGAGTGAAGACAGTGTGTTCCTAAAGCAGAGTGAAGACAGTGTGTTCCTAGAGCAGAGTGAAGACAGTGTGTTCCGAGAGCAGAATGAAGACATTGTGTTCCTAAAGCAGAGTGAAGACAGTGTGTTCCTAATGCAGAGTGAATACAGTGTGTTCGTAGAGCAGAGTGAAGACAGTTTGTTCTTAACGCAGTGTTGCGGTGTATGTGCATGGAGCAGAGTGAAGACTGTGTGTTCCTAGAGCAGTGTGAAGACAGTTTGTTCTTAATGGACAGTGAAGGCAATGTGTTCCTAATGCAGAGTGAAGACAGTGTCTTCCTAGAGCAGAGTGAAAACAGTGTGTTCCTAATGCAGAGTGAAGACAGTGTGTTCCTAGAGCAGAGGGAAGACAGTGTGTTCCTAACGCATATTGAAGACAGTGTGTTCCTAATGCAGAGTGAAGACAGTGCATTCCTAATGCAGAGTTGCGAAGTATGTGCATGGAGCAGAGTGAAGACAGTGTGTTCCTAGAGCAGAGTGAAGAGAGTGTGTTCCTAATTCAGAGTGAAGACAGTGTGTTCCTAGAGCAGAGTGAAGACAGTGTTCCTAAATCAGAGTGAAGACAGTGTGTTCCTATTGCAGAGTTAAGACAGTTTGTTCCTAACGCAGAGTGAAGACAGTGTGTTCCTAATGCAGAGTTGCGGTGTATGTGCATGGAGCAGAGTGAAGACAGTGTGTTCCTAATGCAGACTTAATACAGTATGTTCCTACAGCAGAGTGAATACAGTGTGTTCCTAACAGAGATTTGCTGTGTATGTGCATGGAGCAGAGTGAAGACAGTGTGTTCCTAGAGCAGAGTGAAGACAGTGTATTCTTAATGCAGAGTGAAGACAGTGTGTTTTTAGAGCAGAGTGAAGACAGTTTTCCTAAATCAGAGTGAAAGGGTGTTTCTAGAGCAGAGTGAAACAGTGTGTTCCTAATGCAGAGTGAAGACAGGGTGTTCCTAATGCAGAGTGAAGACAGTGTGTTCGTAGAGTAGAGTGAAGACAGTGTGTTCCTAACTCAGAGTTGCGGTGTATGTGCATGGAGCAGCGTGAAGACAGTGTGTTCCTAGAGCAGAGTGAAAACATTATGTTCCTATCGCATAGTGAAAACAGTGTGTTCCTAGAGCGGAATGAAGACAGTTTGTTCCTAAGGCAGAGTGAAGACAGTGTGTTCCTAATGCAAAGAGAAGACAGTGTGTTCCTACAGCAGAGTGAAGACAGTGTGTTCCTAACGCAGATTGAAGACAGTGTGTTCCTAACGCACAGTGAAGACAGTGTGTTCCTAGAGCAGAATGAAGACAGTGTGTTCCTAATGCAGAGTGAAGACAGTGAGTTCCTAGAGCAGAGTGAAGACAGTGTGTTCCTAAAGCAGAGTGAACAGTGTGTTCCTAGAGCAGAGTGAAGACAGTGTGTTCCTAAGACAGAGTGAAGACAGTGTGTTCCTAAAGCAGAGTGAAGACAGTGTGTTCCTAGAGCAGAGTGAAGACAGTTTGTTCCTAACGCACAGTGAAGACAGTGTGTTCCTAGAGCAGAGTGTAGACAGTGTCTTCCTAGAGCAGAGTGAAGACAGTGGGTTCCTAATTCAGTGTGAAGACAGTGAGTTCCTAGAGCAGAGTGAAGTCAGTGTTCCTAAATCAGAGTGAAGACAGTGAGTTCCTAATGCAGAGTGAAGACAGTTTGTTCCTAACGCAGAGTGAAGACAGTGTGTTCCTATCGCAGAGTTGCGGTGGATGTGCATGGAGCAGAGTGAAGACAGTGTGTTCCTAATGCAGAGTGAACAATGTGTTCATAGAGCAGAGGGAAGACAGTGTGTTCCTAAGGCAGAGTGAAGACAGTGTGTTCCTAAAGAAGAGTGAAGACTGTGTTCCTAGAGCAGAGTGAAGACAGTGTGTTCCGAGAGCAGAGTGAAGACATTGTGTTCCTAAAGCAGAGTGAAGACAGTGTGTTCCTAATGCAGAGTGAAGACATTGTGTTCCTAGAGCAGAGTGAAGACAATGTGTTCTTAATGCAGAGTTAAGACAGTGTGTTTTTAGAGCAGAGTGAAGACAGTGTTCCTAAATCAGAGTGAAAAGGGTGTTTCTAGACCAGAGTGAAGACAGTGTGTTCCTAATGCAGAGTGAAGACAAGGTGTTCCTAATGCAGAGTGAAGACAGTGTGTTCGTAGAGCAGAGTGAAGACAGTGTGTTCCTAACGGAGAGTTGCGGTGTATGTGCATGGAGCAGAGTGAAGACAGTGTGTTCCTAGAGCAGAGTGAAAACAGTATGTTCCTATCGCATAGTGAAAACAGTGTGTTCCTAGAGCGGAATGAAGACAGCTTGTTCCTAAGGCAGAGTGAAGACAGTGTGTTCTTAATGCAAAGAGAAGACAGTGTGTTCCTACAGTAGAGTGAAGACAGTGTGTTCCTAACGCAGAGTGAAGACAGTGTGTTCCTAGAGCAGAGTGAAGGCAGTGTGTTCCTAGAGCAGAATGAAGACAGTGTGTTCCTAAAGCAGAGTGAAGACAGTGTGTTCTTAGAGCAGAGAAAAGACAGTTTGTTCCTAACGCACAGTGAAGACAGTGTGTTCCTAGAGCAGAGTGAAGACATTGTGTTCCGAGAGCAGAGTGAAGACATTGTGTTCCTAATGCAGAGTGAAGACAGTGTGTTCCTAATGCAGAGTGAAGACAGTTTGTTAGTAGAGCAGAGTGAAGACAGTGTGTTCCTAACGCAGAGTTGCGGTGTATGTGCATGGAGCAGAGTGAAGACTGTGTGTTCCTACAGCAGATTGAACACAGTTTGTTCCTAATGCAGAGTGAAGACAGTGTGTTCCTAATGCAGAGTGAAGACAGTGTCTTCCTAGAGCAGAGTGAAGACAGTTGGTTCCTAATTCAGAGTGAAGACAGTGAGTTCCTAGAGCAGAGTGAAGACAGTGTTCCTAAATCAGATTGAAGACAGTGTGTTCCTATTGCAGAGTGAAGACAGTGTTTTCCTAACGCAGAGTTGCGGTGTATGTGCATGGAGCAGAGTGAAGACAGTGTGTTCCTAATGCAGACTTAATACAGTATGTTCCTACAACAGAGTGAATACAGTATGTTCCTAACAAAGAGTTGCTGTGTATGTGCATGGAGCAGAGTGAAGACAGTGTGTTCCTAACGCAGTGAAGACAGTGTGTTTCTAGAGCAGATTGAAGACAGTGTGTTCCTAGAGCAGAGTGAAGTAGTGTGTTTCTAGAGCAGAATGAAGACAGAGTGTTCCTATTGCATAGTGAATACAATGTGTTCCTAGAGCGGAATGAAGACAGTTTGTTCCTAACGCAGAGTGAAGACAGTGTGATCCTAAGGCAGAGTTGCGGTGTATGTGCGTGGAGCAGAGTGATGACAGTGTGTTCCTAATGCAGAGTTAATACAGTATGTTCCTACAGCAGAGTGAATACAGTGTGTTCCTAACAAAGAGTTGCTGTGTATATGCATGGAGCAGAGTGAAAACAGTTAGTTCCGAGAGCAGAGTGAAAACATTTTGTTCCTAATGCAGAGTGAAGACAGTGTGTTCCTAGAGCAGAGTGAAGACATTGTGTTCCTAATGCAGAGTTGCGGTGTATTTGCAAGGAACAGAGTGAAGACAGTGTGTTCCGAGGACAGAGTTAAGACAGTGGGTTCCTAATGCAGAGAGAAAACAGTGTGTTCCTAATGCAGAGTGAAGACAATGTGTTCCTAGAGCAGAGTGAAGACAGTGTGTTCCTAACGCAGAGTTGTGGTGTATGTGAATGGAACAGTGTGAAGACAGTGTGTTCCTAGAGCAGAGTGAAGACAGTATGTTCCTAACGCAGAGTGAAGACAGTGTGTTCCTAGAGCAGAGTGAAGACAGTGTATTCCGAGGGCAGAGTGAAGACAATGTGTTCGTAAAGCAGAGTTGCAGTGTATGTGCATGGAGCTGAGTGAATACAGTGTGTTCCTACAGCAGAGTGAAGACAGTGTGTTCCTAATGCAGAGTGAACAGTGTGTTCATAGAGCAGAGGGAAGACAGTGTGTTCCTAAGGCAGAGTGAAGACAGTGTGTTCCTAAAGCAGAGTGAAGACAGTGTGTTCCTAGAGCAGAGTGAAGACAGTATGTTCCTAACGCACAGTGAAGACAGTGTGTTCCTAGAGCAGAGTGAAGACAGTGTTTTCCGAGAGCAGAGTGAAGACATTGTGTTCCTAAAGCAGAGTGAAGACAGTGTGTTCCTAATGCAGAGTGAAGACAGTGTGTTCGTAGAGCAGAGTGAAGACAGTTTGTTCTTAACGCAGTGTTGCGGTGTATGTGCATGGAGCAGAGTGAAGACTGTGTGTTCCTAGAGCAGTGTGAAGACAGTTTGTTCCTAATGGACAGTGAAGGCAGTGTGTTCCTAATGCAGAGTGAAGACAGTGTCTTCCTAGAGCAGAGTGAAAACAGTGTGTTCCTAATGCAGAGTGAAGACAGTGTGTTCCTAGAGCAGAGGGAAGACAGTGTGTTCCTAACGCATATTGAAGACAGTGTGTTCCTAATGCAGAGTGAAGACAGTGCGTTCCTAATGCAGAGTGAAGACAGTGTGTTCCTAGAGCAGAGTGAAGACAGTGTTCCTAAATCAGAGTGAAGACAGTGTGTTCCTATTGCAGAGTTAAGACAGTTTGTTCCTAACGCGGAGTGAAGACAGTGTGTTCCTAACGCAGAGTTGCGGTGTATGTGCATGGAGCAGAGTGAAGACAGTGTGTTCCTAATGCAGACTTAATACAGTATGTTCCTACAGCAGAGTGAATACAGTGTGTTCCTAACAGAGATTTGCTGTGTATGTGCATGGAGCAGAGTGAAGACAGTGTGTTCCTAGAGCAGAGTGAAGACAGTGTGTTCTTAATGCAGAGTGAAGACAGTGTGTTTTTAGAGCAGAGTGAAGACAGTGTTCCTAAATCAGAGTGAAAAGGGTGTTTCTAGAGCAGAGTGAAGACAGTGTGTTCCTAATGCAGAGTGAAGACAGGGTGTTCCTAATGCAGAGTGAAGACAGTGTGTTCGTAGAGCAGAGTGAAGACAGTGTGTTCCTAACGCAGAGTTGCGGTGTATGTGCATGGAGCAGCGTGAAGACAGTGTGTTCCTAGAGCAGAGTGAAAACATTATGTTCCTATCGCATAGTGAAAACAGTGTGTTCCTAGAGCGGAATGAAGACAGTTTGTTCCTAAGGCAGAGTGATGACAGTGTGTTACTAATGCAAAGAGAAGACAGTGTGTTCCTACAGCAGAGTGAAGACAGTGTGTTCCTAACGCAGATTGAAGACAGTGTGTTCCTAACGCACAGTGAAGACAGTGTGTTCCTAGAGCAGAATGAAGACAGTGTGTTCCTAATGCAGAGTGAAGACAGTGAGTTCCTAGAGCAGAGTGAAGACAATGTGTTCCTAATGCAGAGTGAACAGTGTGTTCCTAGAGCAGAGTGAAGACAGTGTGTTCCTAAGACAGAGTGAAGACAGTGTGTTCCTAAAGCAGAGTGAAGACAGTGTGTTCCTAGAGCAGAGTGTAGACAGTGTGTTCCGAGAGCAGAGTGAAGACATTGTGTTCCTAATGCAGATGAAGACAGAGTGTTCCTAATGCAGAGTGAAAACAGTGTGTTCCTAATGCAGAGTGAAGACAGTGTGTTCCTAACGCAGAGTTGCGGTGTATGTGCATGGAGCAGAAAGAAGACTGTGTGTTCCTACAACAGAGTGAAGACAGTTTGTTCCTAATACAGAGTGAAGACAGTGTGTTCCTAATGCAGAGTGAAGACAGTGTCTTCCTAGTGCAGAGTGAAGACAGTGGGTTCCTAATTCAGTGTGAAGACAGTGAGTTCCTAGAGCAGAGTGAAGTCAGTGTTCCTAAATCAGAGTGAAGACAGTGAGTTCCTAATGCAGAGTGAAGACAGTTTGTTCCTAACGCAGAGTGAAGACAGTGTGTTCCTAACGCAGAGTTGCGGTGTATGTGCATGGAGCAGCGTGAAGACAGTGTGTTCCTAGAGCAGAGTGAAAACAGTATGTTCCTAAGGCAGAGTGAAGACAGTGTGTTCCTAATGCAAAGAGAAGACAGGGTGTTCCTACAGCAGAGTGAAGACAGTGTGTTCCTAACGCACAGTGAAGACAGTGTGTTCCTAGAGCAGAGTGAAGACAGTGTGTTCCTAATGCAGAGTGAAGACAGTGAGTTCCTAGAGCAGAGTGAAGACAGTGTGTTCCTAATGCAGAGTGAACAGTGTGTTCCTAGAGCAGAGTGAAGACAGTGTGTTCCTAATGCAGAGTGAAGACAGTGTGTTCCTAAAGCAGAGTGAAGACAGTGTGTTCCTAGAGCAGAGTGAAGACAGTTTGTTCCTAACGCACAGTGAAGACAGTGTGTTCCTAGAGCAGAGTGAAGACAGTGTGTTCCGAGAGCAGAGTGAAGACATTGTGTTCCTAATGCAGATGAAGACAGAGTGTTCCTAATGCAGAGTGAAGACAGTGTGTTCCTAATGCAGAGTGAAGACAGTGTGTTCCTAGAGCAGAGGAAAGACAGTGTGTTCCTAACGCATATTGAAGACAGTGTGTTCCTAATGCAGAGTGAAGACAGTGCGTGCCTAATGCAGAGTTGCGAAGTATGTGCATGGAGCAGAGTGAAGACAGTGTGTTCCTAGAGCAGATTGAAGACAGTGGGTTCCTAATTCAGAGTGAAGACAGTGTGTTCCTAGAGCAGAGTGAAGACAGTGTTCCTAAATCAGAGTGAAGACAGTGTGTTCCTATTGCAGAGTTAAGACAGTTTGTTCCTAACGCAGAGTGAAGACAGTGTGTTCCTAACGCAGAGTTGCGGTGTATGTGCATGGAGCAGCGTGAAGACAGTGTGTTCCTAGAGCAGAGTGAAAACAGTATGTTCCTAAGGCAGAGTGAAGACAGTGTGTTCCTAATGCAAAGAGAAGACAGGGTGTTCCTACAGCAGAGTGAAGACAGTGTGTTCCTAACGCACAGTGAAGACAGTGTGTTCCTAGAGCAGAGTGAAGACAGTGTGTTCCTAACGCACAGTGAAGACAGTGTGTTCCTAGAGCAGAGTGAAGACAGTGTGTTCCTAATGCAGAGTGAAGACAGTGAGTTCCTAGAGCAGAGTGAAGACAGTGTGTTCCTAATGCAGAGTGAACAGTGTGTTCCTAGAGCAGAGTGAAGACAGTGTGTTCCTAAGACAGAGTGAAGACAGTGTGTTCCTAAAGCAGAGTGAAGACAGTGTGTTCCTAGAGCAGAGTGAAGACAGTTTGTTCCTAACGCACAGTGAAGACAGTGTGTTCCTAGAGCAGAGTGAAGACAGTGTGTTCCGAGAGCAGAGTGAAGACATTGTGTTCCTAATGCAGATGAAGACAGAGTGTTCCTAATGCAGAGTGAAGACAGTGTGTTCCTAATGCAGAGTGAAGACAGTGTGTTCCTAGAGCAGAGGGAAGACAGTGTGTTCCTAACGCATATTGAAGACAGTGTGTTCCTAATGCAGAGTGAAGACAGTGCGTGCCTAATGCAGAGTTGCGAAGTATGTGCATGGAGCAGAGTGAAGACTGTGTTCCTAGAGCAGATTGAAGACAGTGGGTTCCTAATTCAGAGTGAAGACAGTGTGTTCCTAGAGCAGAGTGAAGACAGTGTTCCTAAATCAGAGTGAAGACAGTGTGTTCCTATTGCAGAGTTAAGACAGTTTGTTCCTAACGCAGAGTGAAGACAGTGTGGTCCTAACGCAGAGTTGCGGTGTATGTGCATGGATCAGAGTGAAGACAATGTGTTCCTAGAGCAGAGTGAATACAGTGCGTTCCTATTGCAGACTTAATACAGTATGTTCCTACAGCAGAGTGAATACAGTGTGTTCCTAACAAAGATTTGCTGTGTATGTGCATGGAGCAGAGTGAAGACAGTGTGTTCCTAGAGCAGAGTGAAGACAGTGTGTTCTTAATGCAGAGTGAAGACAGTGTGTTTTTCGAGCAGAGTGAAGACAGTGTTCCTAAATCAGAGTGAAAAGGGTGTTTCTAGAGCAGAGTGAAGACAGTGTGTTCCTAATGCAGAGTGAAGACAGTGTGTTCATAGAGAAGAGTGAAGACAGTGTGTTCCTAACGCAGAGTTGCGGTGTATGTGCATGGAGCAGCATGAAGACAGTGTGTTCCTAGAGCAGAGTGAAAACAGTATGTTCCTATCGCATAGTGAAAACAGTGTTTTCCTAGAGCGGAATGAAGACAGTTTGTTCCTAAGGCAGAGTGAAGACAGTGTGTTCCTAATGCAAAGAGAAGACAGTGTGTTCCTACAGCAGAGTGAAGACAGTGTGTTCCTAACGCAGAGTGAAGACAGTGTGTTCCTAGAGCAGAGTGAAGACAGTGTGTTCCTAACGCACAGTGAAGACAGTGTGTTCCTAGAGCAGAATGAAGACAGTGTGTTCCTAATGCAGAGTGAAGACAGTGAGTTCCTAGAGCAGAGTGAAGACAGTGTGTTCCTAATGCAGAGTGAACAGTGTGTTCCTAGAGCAGAGTGAAGACAATGTGTTCCTAAGACAGAGTGAAGACAGTGTGTTCCTAAAGCAGAGTGAAGACAGTGTGTTCCTAGAGCAGAGTGAAGACAGTGTGTTCGTAGAGCAGAGTGAAGACAGTTTGTTCTTAACGCAGTGTTGCGGTGTATGTGCATGGAGCAGAGTGAAGACTGTGTGTTCCTAGAGCAGAGTGAAGACAGTTTTTTCCTAATGGACAGTGAAGGCAGTGTGTTCCTAATGCAGAGTGAAGACAGTGTCTTCCTAGAGCAGAGTGAAAACAGTGTGTTCCTAATGCAGAGTGAAGACAGTGTGTTCCTAGAGCAGAGGGAAGACAGTGTGTTCCTAACGCATATTGAAGACAGTGTGTTCCTAATGCAGAGTGAAGACAGTGCGTTCCTAATGCAGAGTTGCGAAGTATGTGCATGGAGCAGAATGAAGATAGTGTGTTCCTAGAGCAGAGTGAAGACAGTGGGTTCCTAATTCAGAGTGAAGACAGTGTGTTCCTAGAGCAGAGTGAAGACAGTGTTCCTAAATCAGAGTGAAGACAGTGTGTTCCTATAGCAGAGTTAAGACAGTTTGTTCCTAACGCAGAGTGAAGACAGTGTGTCCTAATGCAGAGTTGCGGTGTATGTGCATGGAGCAGAGTGAAGACAGTGTGTTTCTATGGCAGACTTAATACAGTATGTTCCTACAGCAGAGTGAATACAGTGTGTTCCTAACAAAGATTTGCTGTGTATGTGCATGGAGCAGAGTGAAGACAGTGTGTTCCTAGAGCAGAGTGAAGACAGTTTGTTCTTAATGCAGAGTGAAGACAGTGTGTTTTTAGAGCAGAGTGAAGACAGTGTTCCTAAATCAGAGTGAAAAGGGTGTTTCTAGAGCAGAGTGAAGACAGTGTGTTCCTAATGCAGAGTGAAGACAGGGTGTTCCTAATGCAGAGTGAAGACAGTGTGTTCGTACAGCAGAGTGAAGACAGTGTGTTCCTAACGCAGAGTTGCTGTGTATGTGCATGGAGCAGCGTGAAGACAGTGTGTTCCTAGAGCAGAGTGAAAACAGTATGTTCCTATCGCATAGTGAAAACAATGTGTTCCTAGAGCAGAATGAAGACAGTTTGTTCCTAAGGCAGAGTGAAGACAGTGTGTTCCTAATGCAAAGAGAAGACAGTGTGTTCCTACAGCAGAGTGAAGACAGTGTGTTCCTAACGCACAGTGAAGACAGTGTGTTCCTAGAGCAGAGTGAAGACAGTGTGTTCCTAACGCACAGTGAAGACAGTGTGTTCCTAGAGCAGAGTGAAGACAGTGTGTTCCTAATGCAGAGTGAAGACAGTGAGTTCCTAGAGCAGAGTGAAGACAGTGTGTTCCTAATGCAGAGTGAACAGTGTGTTCCTAGAGCAGAGTGAAGACAGTGTGTTCCTAAGACAGAGTGAAGACAGTGTGTTCCTAAAGCAGAGTGAAGACAGTGTGTTCCTAGAGCAGAGTGAAGACAGTTTGTTCCTAACACACAGTGAAGACAGTGTGTTCCTAGAACAGAGTGAAGACAGTGTGTTCCGAGAGCCGAGTGAAGACATTGTGTTCCTAATGCAGATGAAGACAGAGTGTTCCTAATGCAGAGTGAAGACAGTGTGTTCCTAATGCAGAGTGAAGACAGTGTGTTCCTAGAGCAGAGGGAAGACAGTGTGTTCCTAACGCATATTGAAGACAGTGTGTTCCTAATGCAGAGTGAAGACAGTGCGTTCCTAATGCAGAGTTGCGAAGTATGTGCATGGAGCAGAGTGAAGACAGTGTGTTCCTAGAGCAGATTGAAGACAGTGGGTTCCTAATTCAGAGTGAAGACTTTGTGTTCCTAGAGCAGAGTGAAGACAGTGTTCCTAAATCAGAGTGAAGACAGTGTGTTCCTATTGCAGAGTTAAGACAGTTTGTTCCTAACGCAGAGTGAAGACAGTGTGTTCCTAACGCAGAGTTGCGGTGTATGTGCATGGAGCAGTGTGAAGACAATGTGTTCCTAGAGCAGAGTGAATACAGTGTGTTCCTATTGCAGACTTAATACAGTATGTTCCTACAGCAGAGTGAATACAGTGTGTTCCTAACAAAGATTTGCTGTGTATGTGCATGGAGCAGAGTGAAGACAGTGTGTTCCTAGAGCAGAGTGAAGACAGTGTGTTCTTAATGCAGAGTGAAGACAGTGTGTTTTTCGAGCAGAGTGAAGACAGTGTTCCTAAATCAGAGTGAAAAGGGTGTTTCTAGAGCAGAGTGAAGACAGTGTGTTCCTAATGCAGAGTGAAGACAGTGTGTTCATAGAGAAGAGTGAAGACAGTGTGTTCCTAACGCAGAGTTGCGGTGTATGTGCATGAAGCAGCATGAAGACAGTGTGTTCCTAGAGCAGAGTGAAAACAGTATGTTCCTATCGCATAGTGAAAACAGTGTTTTCCTAGAGCGGAATGAAGACAGTTTGTTCCTAAGGCAGAGTGAAGACAGTGTGTTCCTAATGCAAAGAGAAGACAGTGTGTTCCTACAGCAGAGTGAAGACAGTGTGTTCCTAACGCAGAGTGAAGACAGTGTGTTCCTAGAGCAGAGTGAAGACAGTGTGTTCCTAACGCACAGTGAAGACAGTGTGTTCCTAGAGCAGAATGAAGACAGTGTGTTCCTAATGCAGAGTGAAGACAGTGAGTTCCTAGAGCAGAGTGAAGACAGTGTGTTCCTAATGCAGAGTGAACAGTGTGTTCCTAGAGCAGAGTGAAGACAATGTGTTCCTAAGACAGAGTGAAGACAGTGTGTTCCTAAAGCAGAGTGAAGACAGTGTGTTCCTAGAGCAGAGTGAAGACAGTGTGTTCGTAGAGCAGAGTGAAGACAGTTTGTTCTTAACGCAGTGTTGCGGTGTATGTGCATGGAGCAGAGTGAAGACTGTGTGTTCCTAGAGCAGAGTGAAGACAGTTTTTTCCTAATGGACAGTGAAGGCAGTGTGTTCCTAATGCAGAGTGAAGACAGTGTCTTCCTAGAGCAGAGTGAAAACAGTGTGTTCCTAATGCAGAGTGAAGACAGTGTGTTCCTAGAGCAGAGGGAAGACAGTGTGTTCCTAACGCATATTGAAGACAGTGTGTTCCTAATGCAGAGTGAAGACAGTGCGTTCCTAATGCAGAGTTGCGAAGTATGTGCATGGAGCAGAGTGAAGATAGTGTGTTCCTAGAGCAGAGTGAAGACAGTGGGTTCCTAATTCAGAGTGAAGACAGTGTGTTCCTAGAGCAGAGTGAAGACAGTGTTCCTAAATCAGAGTGAAGACAGTGTGTTCCTATAGCAGAGTTAAGACAGTTTGTTCCTAACGCAGAGTGAAGACAGTGTGTTCCTAACGCAGAGTTGTGGTGTATGTGCATGGAGCAGAGTGAAGACAGTGTGTTCCTAATGCAGACTTAATACAGTATGTTCCTACAGCAGAGTGAATACAGTGTGTTCCTAACAAAGATTTGCTGTGTATGTGCATGGAGCAGAGTGAAGACAGTGTGTTCCTAGAGCAGAGTGAAGACAGTTTGTTCTTAATGCAGAGTGAAGACAGTGTGTTTTTAGAGCAGAGTGAAGACAGTGTTCCTAAATGAGAGTGAAAAGGGTGTTTCTAGAGCAGAGTGAAGACAGTGTGTTCCTAATGCAGAGTGAAGACAGGGTGTTCCTAATGCAGAGTGAAGACAGTGTGTTCGTACAGCAGAGTGAAGACAGTGTGTTCCTAACGCAGAGTTGCGGTATATGTGCATGGAGCAGCGTGAAGACAGTGTGTTCCTAGAGCAGAGTGAAAACAGTATGTTCCTATCGCATAGTGAAAACAATGTGTTCCTAGAGCAGAATGAAGACAGTTTGTTCCTAAGGCAGAGTGAAGACAGTGTGTTCCTAATGCAAAGAGAAGACAGTGTGTTCCTACAGCAGAGTGAAGACAGTGTGTTCCTAACGCAGAGTGAAGACAGTGTGTTCCTAGAGCAGAGTGAAGACAGTGTGTTCCTAACGCACAGTGAAGACAGTGTGTTCCTAGAGCAGAATGAAGACAGTGTGTTCCTAATGCAGAGTGAAGACAGTGAGTTCCTAGAGCAGAGTGAAGACAGTGTGTTCCTAATGCAGAGTGAACAGTGTGTTCCTAGAGCAGAGTGAAGACAGTGTGTTCCTAAGACAGAGTGAAGACAGTGTGTTCCTAAAGCAGAGTGAAGACAGTGTGTTCCTAGAGCAGAGTGAAGACAGTTTGTTCCTAATGCACAGTGAAGACAGTGTGTTCCTAGAGCAGAGTGAAGACAGTGTGTTCCGGGAGCAGAGTGAAGACATTGTGTTCCTAATGCAGATGAAGACAGAGTGTTCCTAATGCAGAGTGAAGACAGTGTGTTCCTAATGCAGAGTGAAGACAGTGTGTTCCTAATGCAGAGTGAACAGTGTGTTCAGAGCAGAGGGAAGACAGTGTGTTCCTAAGGCAGAGTGAAGACAGTGTGTTCCTAAAGCAGAGTGAAGACAGTGTGTTCCTAGAGCAGATTGAAGACAGTATGTTCCTAACGCACAGTGAAGACAGTGTGTTCCTAGAGCAGAGTGAAGACAGTGTGTTCCGAGAGTAGAGTGAAGACATTGTGTTCCTAAAGCAGAGTGAAGACAGTGTGTTCCTAATGCAGAGTGAAGACAGTGTGTTCGTAGAGCAGAGTGAAGAGAGTCTGTTCTTAACGCAGAGTTGCGGTTTATGTGCATGGAGCAGAGTGAAGACTGTGTGTTCCTAGAGTAGAGTGAAGACAGTTTGTTCCTAATGGACAGTGAAGGCAGTGTGTTCCTAATGCAGAGTGAAGACAGTGGCTTCCTAGAGCAGAGTGAAGACAGTGTTTTCCTAATGCAGAGTGAAGACAGTTTGTTCCTAACGCAGAGTGAAGACAGTGTGTTCCTAACGCAGAGTTGCGGTGTATGTGCATGGAGCAGAGTGAAGACAATGTGTTCCTGGAGCAGAGTGAAGACAGTGTGTTCCTATTGCAGACTTAATACAGTATGTTCCTACAACAGAGTGAATACAGTGTGTTCCTAACAAAGATTTGCTGTGTATGTGCATGGAGCAGAGTGAAGACAGTGTGTTCCTAGAGCAGAGTGAAGACAGTGTGTTCTTAATGCAGAGTGAAGACAGTGTATTTTTAGAGCAGAGTGAAGACAGTGTTCCTAAATCAGAGTGAAAAGGGTGTTTCTAGAGCAGAGTGAAGACAGTGTGTTCCTAACGCAGAGTTGCGGTGTATGTGCATGGAGCAGAGTGAAGACAGTGTGTTCCTAACGCAGAGTTGCGGTGTATGTGCATGGAGCAGCATGAAGACAGTGTGTTCCTAGAGCAGAGTGAAAACAGTATGTTCCTATCGCATAGTGAAAACAGTGTGTTCCTAGAGCGGAATGAAGACAGTTTGTTCCTAAGGCAGAGTGAAGACAGTGTGTTCCTAATGCAAAGAGAAGACAGTGTGTTCCTACAGCAGAGTGAAGACAGTGTGTTCCTAACGCAGAGTGAAGACAGTGTGTTCCTAGAGCAGAGTGAAGACAGTGTGTTCCTAACGCACAGTGAAGACAGTGTGTTCCTAGAGCAGAATGAAGACAGTGTGTTCCTAATGCAGAGTGAAGACAGTGAGTTCCTAGAGCAGAGTGAAGACAGTGTGTTCCTAATGCAGAGTGAACAGTGTGTTCCTAGAGCAGAGTGAAGACAGTGTGTTCCTAAGACAGAGTGAAGACAGTGTGTTCCTAAAGCAGAGTGAAGACAGTGTGTTCCTAGAGCAGAGTGAAGACAGTTTGTTCCTAACGCACAGTGAAGACAGTGTGTTCCTAGAGCAGAGTGAAGACAGTGTGTTCCGAGAGCAGAGTGAAGACATTGTGTTCCTAATGCAGATGAAGACAGAGTGTTCCTAATGCAGAGTGAAGACAGTGTGTTCCTAATGCAGAGTGAAGACAGTGTGTTCCTAACGCAGAGTTGCGGTGTATGTGCATGGAGCAGAGTGAAGACTGTGTGTTCCTACAGCAGGGTGAAGACAGTTTGTTCCTAATACAGAGTGAAGACACTGTGTTCCTAATGCAGAGTGAAGACAGTGTCTTCCTAGAGCAGAGTGAAGACAGTGGGTTCCTAATTCAGTGTGAAGACAGTGAGTTCCTAGAGCGGAGTTAATTCAGTGTTCCTAAATCAGAGTGAAGACAGTGAGTTCCTAATGCAGAGTGAAGACAGTTTGTTCCTAACGCAGAGTGAAGACAGTGTGTTCCTAACGCAGAGTTGCGGTGTATGTGCATGGAGCAGAGTGAAGACAGTGTGTTCCTAATGCAGAGTGAACAGTGTGTTCATAGAGCAGAGGAAAGACAGTGTGTTCCTAAGGCAGAGTGAAGACAGTGTGTTCCTAAAGCAGAGTGAAGACAGTGTGTTCCTAGAGCAGAGTGAAGACAGTATGTTCCTAACGCACAGTGAAGACAGTGTGTTCCTAGAGCAGAGTGAAGACAGTGTGTTCCGAGAGTAGAGTGAAGACATTGTGTTCCTAAAGCAGAGTGAAGACAGTGTGTTCCTAATGCAGAGTGAAGACAGTGTGTTCGTAGAGCAGAGTGAAGACAGTCTGTTCTTAACGCAGAGTTGTGGTGTATGTGCATGGAGCAGAGTGAAGACTGTGTGTTCCTAGAGCAGAGGGAAGACAGTGTGTTCCTAACGCATATTGAAGATAGTGTGTTACTAATGCAGAGTGAAGACAGTGCGTTCCTAATGCAGAGTTGCGAAGTATGTGCATGGAGCAGAATGAAGAAAGTGTGTTCCTAGAGCAGATTGAAGACAGTGGGTTCCTAATTCAGAGTGAAGACAGTGTGTTCCTAGATCAGAGTGAAGACAGTGTTCCTAAATCAGAGTGAAGACAGTGTGTTCCTATTGCAGAGTTAAGACAGTTTGTTCCTAACGCAGAGTGAGACAGTGTGTTTTTAACGCAGAGTTGCGGTGTATGTGCATGGAGCAGAGTGAAGACAATGTGTTCCTAGAGCAGAGTGAAGACAGTGTGTTCCTATTGCAGACTTAATACAGTATGTTCCTACAGCAGAGTGAATACAGTGTGTTCCTAACAAAGATTTGCTGTGTATGTGCATGGAGCAGAGTGAAGACAGTGTGTTCCTAGAGCAGAGTGAAGACAGTGTGTTCTTATTGCAGAGTGAAGACAGTGTGTTTTTAGAGCAGAGTGAAGACAGTGTTCCTAAATCAGAGTGAAAAGGGTGTTTCTAGAGCAGAGTGAAGACAGTGTGTTCCTAACGCAGAGTTGCGGTGTATGTGCATGGAGCAGAGTGAAGACAGTGTGTTCCTAACGCAGAGTTGCGGTGTATGTGCATGGAGTAGCATGAAGACAGTGTGTTCCTAGAGCAGAGTGAAAACAGTATGTTCCTATCGCATAGTGAAAACAGTGTGTTCCTAGAGCGGAATGAAGACAGTTTGTTCCTAAGGCAGAGTGAAGACAGTGTGTTCCTAACGCAGAGTGAAGACAGTGTGTTCCTAGAGCAGAGTGAAGAAAGTGTGTTCCTAACGCACAGTGAAGACAGTGTGTTCCTAGAGCAGAATGAAGACAGTGTGTTCCTAATGCAGAGTGAAGACAGTGAGTTCCTAGAGCAGAGTGAAGACAGTGTGTTCCTAATGCAGAGTGAACAGTGTGTTCCTAGAGCAGAGTGAAGACAGTGTGTTCATAAGACAGAGTGAAGACAGTGTGTTCCTAAAGCAGAGTGAAGACAGTGTGTTCCTAGAGCAGAGTGAAGACAGTTTGTTCCTAACGCACAGTGATGACAGTGTGTTCCTAGAGCAGAGTGAAGACAGTTTGTTCCGAGAGCAGAGTGAAGACATTGTGTTCCTAATGCAGAGTGAAGACAGTGTGTTCCTAATGCAGAGTGAAGACAGTGTGTTCCTAATGCAGAGTGAAGACAGTGTGTTCCTAACGCAGAGTTCCGGTGTATGTGCATGGAGCAGCGTGAAGACAGTGTGTTCCTAGAGCAGAGTGAAAACAGTATGTTCCTATCGCATAGTGAAAACAGTGTGTTCCTAGAGCGGAATGAAGACAGTTTGTTCCTAAGGCAGAGTGAGACAGTGTGTTCCTAATGCAAAGAGAAGACAATGTGTTCCTACAGCAGAGAGAAGACAGTGTGTTCCTAACGCAGAGTGGAGACAGTGTGTTCCTAGAGCAGAGTGAAGACAGTGTGTTCCTAACGCACAGTGAAGACAGTGTGTTCCTAGAGCAGAATGAAGACAGTGTGTTCCTAATGGAGAGTGAAGACAGTGAGTTCCTAGAGCAGAGTGAAGACAGTGTGTTCCTAATGCAGAGTGAAGACAGTGTGTTCCTAAAGCAGAGTGAATACAGTGTGTTCCTAGAGCAGAGTGAAGACAGTGTGTTCCTAAGACAGAGTGAAGACAGTGTGTTCCTAAAGCAGAGTGAAGACAGTGTGTTCCTAGAGCAGAGTGAAGACAGTTTGTTCCTAACGCACAGTGAAGACAGTGTGTTCCTAGAGCAGAGTGAAGACAGTGTGTTCCGAGAGCAGAGTGAAGACATTGTGTTCCTAATGCAGAGTGAAGACAGAGTGTCCCTAATGCAGAGTGAAGACAGTGTGTTCCTAATGCAGAGTGAAGACAGTGTGTTCCTAACGCAGAGTTGCGGTGTATGTGCATGGAGCAGAGTGAAGACTGTGTGTTCCTACAGCAGAGTGAAGACAGTTTGTTCCTAATGCAGAGTGAAGACAGTGTGTTCCTAATGCAGAGTGAAGACAGTGTCTTCCTAGAGCAGAGTGAAGACAGTGGGTTCCTAATTCAGTGTGAAGACAGTGAGTTCCTAGAGCGGAGTGAAGTCAGTGTTCCTAAATCAGAGTGAAGACAGTGTGTTCCTAATGCAGAGTGAAGACAGTTTGTTCCTAACGCAGAGTTAAGACAGTGTGTTCCTAATGCAGAGTGAAGACAGTGTGTTCCTAATGCAGAGTGAAGACAGTGTGTTCGTAGAGCAGAGTGAAGACAGTGTGTTCCTAACGCAGAGTTGCTGTGTATGTGCATGGAGCAGAGTGAAGACAGTGTGTTCCTAGAGCAGAGTGAAAACAGTATGTTCCTATCGCATAGTGAAAACAGTGTGTTCCTAAAGCGGAATGAAGACAGTTTGTTCCTAAGGCAGAGTGAAGACAGTGTGTTCCTAATGCAGAGATAAGACAGTGTGTTCCTAATGCAGAGTGAAGACAGTGTGTTCCTACACCAGAGTGAAGACAGTGTGTTCCTAACGCAGAGTTGTGGTGTATGTGAATGGAGCAGAGTGAAGACAGTGTGTTCCTAGAGCAGAGTGAAGACAGTATGTTCCTAACGCAGAGTGAAGACAGTGTGTTCCTAGAGCAGAGTGAAGACAGTGTGTTCCTAACGCACAGTGAAGACAGTGTTTTCCTAGAGCAGAGTGAAGACAGTGTGTTCCGAGAGCAGAGTGTAGACAATGTGTTCCTAAGGCAGAGTTGCGATGTATGTGCATGGATCTGAGTGAAGACAGTGTGTTACTAAGCAGAGTGAAGACATTGTGTTCCTAATGCAAAGTGAACAGTGTGTGCCTAATGCAGAGTGAAGACAGTGTTTTCCTACGGCAGAGTGAAGACAGTGTGTTCCTAAAGCAGAGTGAAGACAGTGTGTTCCTAGAGCAGAGTGAAGACAGTGTGTTCCTAACGCAGAGTTGCGGTGTATGTGCATGGAGCAGAGTGAAGACAGTGTTTTCCTAGAGCAGACTGAAGACAGTGTGTTCCTAATGCAGCTTGAGGAAAGTGTGTTCCTAAGGCAGTGTGAAGACAGTGTCTTCCTAGAGGAGAGTGAAGACAGTGTGTTCCTCACGCATAGTGAAGAGAGTATGTTCCTAACGCAGAGTTGCGGTGTATGTGCATAGAGCAATGTGAAGACTGTGTGTTCCTAGAGCAGAGTGAACACAGTATGTTCCTATCGCATAGTGAAAACAGTGTGTTCCTAGAGCGGAATGAAGACAGTTTGTTCCTAACGCAGAGTGAAGACAGTGTGTTCCTAACGCAGAGTTGCGGTGTATGTGCATGGAGCCGAGTGAAGACAGTATGTTCCTAGAGCAGAGTGAAGACAGTGTGTTCCTAATGCAGAGAGAAGACACTGTGTTCCTAATGCAGAGTGAAGACAGTGTCTTCCTAGAGCAGAGTGAAGACAGTGTGTTGCTAGTGCAGAGTGAAGACAGTGTCTTCCTAGAGCAGAGTGAAGACAGTGTGTTGCTAGTGCAGAGTGAAGACAGTGTCTTCCTAGAGCAGAGTGAAGACAGTGTGTTGCTAATGCAGAGTGAACACAGTGTCTTCCTAGAGCAGAGTGAAAACAGTGCGTTCCTAACGCAGAGTTGCGAAGTATGTGCATGGAGCAGAGTGAAGACAGTGTGTTGCTAGAGCAGAGTAAAGACAGTGGGATCCTAATTCAGAGTGAAGACAGTGAGTTCCTAGAGAAGAGTGAAGACAGTGTCCCTAAATCACAGTGAAGACAGTGTGTTCCTAATGCAGAGTGAAGACAGTGTGATCCTAAGGCACAGTTGCGGTGTATGTGCATGGAGCAGAATGAAGACAGTGTTTTCCTAACAAAGAGTTGCTGTGTATGAGCAGGGAGCAGAGTGAAGACAGTGTGTTCCAAAGCAGAGTGAAGACAGTGTGTTCATAATGCAGAGTGAAGACAGTGTGTTCGTAGAGCAGAATGAAGACAGTTTGTTCCTAATGGACAGTGAAGGCAGTGTGTTCCTAATGCAGAGTGAAGACAGTGTCTTCCTAGAGCAGAGTGAAGACAGTGTGTTCCTAATGCAGAGTGAAGACAGTGTGTTCCTAGAGCAGAGGGAAGACAGTGTGTTCCTAACGCATATTGAAGACAGTGAGTTCCTAGAGCAGAGTGAAGACAGTGTGTTCCTAATGCAGAGTGAACAGAGTGTTCCTAGAGCAGAGTGAAGACAGTGTGTTCCTAAGACAGAGTGAAGACAGTGTGTTCCTAAAGCAGAGTGAAGACAGTGTGTTCCTAGAGCAGAGTGAAGACCGTTTGTTCCTAACGCACAGTGAAGACAGTGTGTTCCTAGAGCAGAGTGTAGACAGTGTGTTCCGACAGCAGAGTGAAGACATTGTGTTCCTAATGCAGATGAAGACAGAGTGTTCATAATGCAGAGTGAAGACAGTGTGTTCCTAATGCAGAGTGAAGACAGTGTGTTCCTAACGCAGAGTTGCGGTGTATGTGCATGGAGCAGAGTGAAGACTGTGTGTTCCTACAACAGAGTGAAGACAGTTTGTTCCTAATACAGAGTGAAGACAGTGTGTTCCTAATGCAGAGTGAAGACAGTGTCTTCCTAGAGCAGAGTGAAGACAGTGGGTTCCTAATTCAGTGTGAAGACAGTGAGTTCCTAGAGCAGGGTGAAGTCAGCGTTCCTAAATCAGAGTGAAGACAGTGAGTTCCTAAGGCAGAGTGAAGACAGTTTGTTCCTAACGCAGAGTGAAGACAGTGTGTTCCTAACGCAGAGTCGGTGTATGTGCATGGAGCAGAGTGAAGACAGTGTGTTCCTAGTGCAGAGTGAACAGTGTGTTCATAGAGCAGAGGGAAGACAGTGTGTTCCTAAGGCAGAGTGAAGACAGTGTGTTCCTAAAGAAGAGTGAAGACAGTTTGTTCCTAGAGCAGAGTGAAGACAGTATGTTCCTAACGCACAGTGAAGACAGTGTGTTCCTAGAGCAGAGTGAAGACAGTGTGTTCCGAGAGCAGAGTGAAGACATTGTGTTCCTAAAGCAGAGTGAAGACAGTGTGTTCCTAATGCAGAGTGAAGACAGTGTGTTCGTAGAGCACAGTGAAGACAGTCTGTTCTTACCGCAGAGTTGCGGTGTATGTGCATGGAGCAGCGTGAAGACAGTGTGTTCCTAGAGCAGAGTGAAAACAGTATGTTCCTATCGCATAGTGAAAACAATGTGTTCCTAGAGCAGAATGAAGACAGTTTGTTCCTAAGGCAGAGTGAAGACAGTGTGTTCCTAATGCAAAGAGAAGACAGTGTGTTCCTACAGCAGAGTGAAGACAGTGTGTTCCTAACGCAGAGTGAAGACAGTGTGTTCCTAGAGCAGAGTGAAGACAGTGTGTTCCTAACGCACAGTGAAGACAGTGTGTTCCTAGAGCAGAGTGAAGACAGTGTGTTCCTAATGCGGAGTGAAGACAGTGAGTTCCTAGAGCAGAGTGAAGACAGTGTGTTCCTAATGCAGAGTGAACAGTGTGTTCCTAGAGCAGAGTGAAGACAGTGTGTTCCTAAGACAGAGTGAAGACAGTGTGTTCCTAAAGCAGAGTGAAGACAGTGTGTTCCTAGAGCAGAGTGAAGACAGTTTGTTCCTAACGCACAGTGAAGACAGTGTGTTCCTAGAGCAGAGTGAAGACAGTGTGTTCCGAGAGCAGAGTGAAGACATTGTGTTCCTAATGCAGATGAAGACAGAGTGTTCCTAATGCAGAGTGAAGACAAGTGTTCCTAATGCAGAGTGAAGACAGTGTGTTCCTAGAGCAGAGGGAAGACAGTGTGTTCCTAACGCATATTGAAGACAGTGTGTTCCTAATGCAGAGTGAAGACAGTGCGTTCCTAATGCAGAGTTGCGAAGTATGTGCATGGAGCAGAGTGAAGACAGTGTGTTCCTAGAGCAGATTGAAGACAGTGGGTTCCTAATTCAGAGTGAAGACAGTGTGTTCCTAGAGCAGAGTGAAGACAGTGTTCCTAAATCAGAGTGAAGACAGTGTGTTCCTATTGCAGAGTTAAGACAGTTTGTTCCTAACGCAGAGTGAAGACAGTGTGTTCCTAACGCAGAGTTGCGGTGTATGTGCATGGAGCAGAGTGAAGACAATGTGTTCCTAGAGCAGAGTGAATACAGTGTGTTCCTATTGCAGACTTAATACAGTATGTTCCTACAGCAGAGTGAATACTGTGTGTTCCTAACAAAGATTTGCTGTGTATGTGCATGGAGCAGAGTGAAGACAGTGTGTTCCTAGAGCAGAGTGAAGACAGTGTGTTCTTAATGCAGAGTGAAGACAGTGTGTTTTTCGAGCAGAGTGAAGACAGTGTTCCTAAATCAGAGTGAAAAGGGTGTTTCTAGAGCAGAGTGAAGACAGTGTGTTCCTAATGCAGAGTGAAGACAGTGTGTTCATAGAGAAGAGTGAAGACAGTGTGTTCCTAAAGCAGAGTTGCGGTGTATGTGCATGGAGCAGCATGAAGACAGTGTGTTCCTAGAGCAGAATGAAAACAGTATGTTCCTATCGCATAGTGAAAACAGTGTTTTCCTAGAGCGGAATGAAGACAGTTTGTTCCTAAGGCAGAGTGAAGACAGTGTGTTCCTAATGCAAAGAGAAGACAGTGTGTTCCTACAGCAGAGTGAAGACAGTGTGTTCCTAACGCAGAGTGAAGACAGTGTGTTCCTAGAGCAGAGTGAAGACAGTGTGTTCCTAACGCACAGTGAAGACAGTGTGTTCCTAGAGCAGAATGAAGACAGTGTGTTCCTAATGCAGAGTGAAGACAGTGAGTTCCTAGAGCAGAGTGAAGACAGTGTGTTCCTAATGCAGAGTGAACAGTGTGTTCCTAGAGCAGAGTGAAGACAGTGTGTTCCTAAGACAGAGTGAAGACAGTGTGTTCCTAAAGCAGAGTGAAGACAGTGTGTTCCTAGAGCAGAGTGAAGACAGTGTGTTCGTAGAGCAGAGTGAAGACAGTTTGTTCTTAACGCAGTGTTGCGGTGTATGGGCATGGAGCAGAGTGAAGACTGTGTGTTCCTAGAGCAGAGTGAAGACAGTTTGTTCCTAATGGACAGTGAAGGCAGTGTGTTCCTAATGCAGAGTGAAGACAGTGTCTTCCTAGAGCAGAGTGAAAACAGTGTGTTCCTAATGCAGAGTGAAGACAGTGTGTTCCTAGAGCAGAGGGAAGACAGTGTGTTCCTAACGCATATTGAAGACAGTGTGTTCCTAATGCAGAGTGAAGACAGTGCGTTCCTAATGCAGAGTTGCGAAGTATGTGCATGGAGCAGAGTGAAGATAGTGTGTTCCTAGAGCAGAGTGAAGACAGTGGGTTCCTAATTCAGAGTGAAGACAGTGTGTTCCTAGAGCAGAGTGAAGACAGTGTTCCTAAATCAGAGTGAAGACAGTGTGTTCCTATAGCAGAGTTAAGACAGTTTGTTCCTAACGCAGAGTGAAGACAGTGTGTTCCTAACGCAGAGTTGTGGTGTATGTGCATGGAGCAGAGTGTAGACAGTGTGTTCCTAATGCAGACTTAATACAGTATGTTCCTACAGCAGAGTGAATACAGTGTGTTCCTAACAAAGATTTGCTGTGTATGTGCATGGAGCAGAGTGAAGACAGTGTGTTCCTAGAGCAGAGTGAAGACAGTTTGTTCTTAATGCAGACTGAAGACAGTGTGTTTTTAGAGCAGAGTGAAGACAGTGTTCCTAAATCAGAGTGAAAAGGGTGTTTCTAGAGCAGAGTGAAGACAGTGTGTTCCTAATGCAGAGTGAAGACAGGGTGTTCCTAATGCAGAGTGAAGACAGTGTGTTCGTACAGCAGAGTGAAGACAGTGTGTTCCTAACGCAGAGTTGCGGTGTATGTGCATGGAGCAGCGTAAAGACAGTGTGTTCCTAGAGCAGAGTGAAAACAGTATGTTCCTATCGCATAGTGAAAACAATGTGTTCCTAGAGCGGAATGAAGACAGTTTGTTCCTAAGGCAGAGTGAAGACAGTGTGTTCCTAATGCAAAGAGAAGACAGTGTGTTCCTACAGCAGAGTGAAGACAGTGTGTTCCTAACGCAGAGTGAAGACAGTGTGTTCCTAGAGCAGAGTGAAGACAGTGTGTTCCTAACGCACAGTGAAGACAGTGTGTTCCTAGAGCAGAATGAAGACAGTGTGTTCCTAATGCAGAGTGAAGACAGTGAGTTCCTAGAGCAGAGTGAAGACAGTGTGTTCCTAATGCAGAGTGAACAGTGTGTTCCTAGAGCAGAGTGAAGACAGTGTGTTCCTAAGACAGAGTGAAGACAGTGTGTTCCTAAAGCAGAGTGAAGACAGTGTGTTCCTAGAGCAGAGTGAAGACAGTTTCTTCCTAACGCACAGTGAAGACAGTGTGTTCCTAGAGCAGAGTGAAGACTGTGTGTTCCGAGAGCAGAGTGAAGACATTGTGTTCCTAATGCAGATGAAGACAGAGTGTTCCTAATGCAGAGTGAAGACAGTGTGTTCCTAATGCAGAGTGAAGACAGGGTGTTCCTAATGCAGAGTGAAGACAGTGTGTTCGTACAGCAGAGTGAAGACAGTGTGTTCCTAACGCAGAGTTGCGGTGTATGTGCATGGAGCAGCGTAAAGACAGTGTGTTCCTAGAGCAGAGTGAAAACAGTATGTTCCTATCGCATAGTGAAAACAATGTGTTCCTAGAGCGGAATGAAGACAGTTTGTTCCTAAGGCAGAGTGAAGACAGTGTGTTCCTAATGCAAAGAGAAGACAGTGTGTTCCTACAGCAGAGTGAAGACAGTGTGTTCCTAACGCAGAGTGAAGACAGTGTGTTCCTAGAGCGGAGTGAATTCAGTGTTCCTAAATCAGAGTGAAGAGAGTGAGTTCCTAATGCAGAGTGAAGACAGTTTGTTCCTAACGCAGAGTGAAGACAGTGTGTTCCTAACGCAGAGTTGCGGTGTATGTGCATGGAGCAGAGTGAAGACAGTGTGTTCCTAATGCAGAGTGAACAGTGTGTTCAGAGCAGAGGGAAGAGAGTGTGTTCCTAAGGCAGAGTGAAGACAGTGTGTTCCTAAAGCAGAGTGAAGACAGTGTGTTCCTAGAGCAGAGTGAAGACAGTGTGTTCCTAACGCACAGTGAAGACAGTGTGTTCCTAGAGCAGAATGAAGACAGTGTGTTCCTACCGCAGAGTGAAGACAGTGTGTTCCTAAGAGAGTGAAGACAGTGTGTTCCTAAAGCAGAGTGAAGACAGTGTGTTCCTAGAGCAGAGTGAAGACAGTTTGTTCCTAACGCACAGTGAAGACAGTGTGTTCCTAGAGCAGAGTGAAGACAGTGTGTTCCGAGAGCAGAGTGAAGACATTGTGTTCCTAATGCAGATGAAGACAGAGTGTTCCTAATGCAGAGTGAAGACAGTGTGTTCCTAGAGCAGAGTGAAGACAGTGTGTTCCTAATGCAGAGTGAACAGTGTGTTCCTAGAGCAGAGTGAAGACAGTGCGTTCCTAAGACAGAGTGAAGACAGTGTGTTCCTAAAGCAGAGTGAAGACAGTGTGTTCCTAGAGCAGAGTGAAGACAGTTTGTTCCTAACGCACAGTGAAGACAGTGTGTTCCTAGAGCAGAGTGAAGACAGTGTGTTCCGAGAGCAGAGTGAAGACATTGTGTTCCTAATGCAGATGAAGACAGAGTGTTCCTAATGCAGAGTGAAGACAGTGTGTTCCTAATGCAGAGTGAAGAGAGTGTGTTCCTAACGCAGAGTTGCGGTGTATGTGCATGGAGCAGAGTGAAGACTGTGTGTTCCTACAGCAGAGTGAAGACAGTTTGTTCCTAATACAGAGTGAAGACAGTGTGTTCCTAATGCAGAGTGAAGACAGTGTCTTCCTAGAGCAGAGTGAAGACAGTGGGTTCCTAATTCAGTGTGAAGACAGTGAGTTCCTAGAGCGGAGTGAATTCAGTGTTCCTAAATCAGAGTGAAGAGAGTGAGTTCCTAATGCAGAGTGAAGACAGTTTGTTCCTAACGCAGAGTGAAGACAGTGTGTTCCTAACGCAGAGTTGCGGTGTATGTGCATGGAGCAGAGTGAAGACAGTGTGTTCCTAATGCAGAGTGAACAGTGTGTTCAGAGCAGAGGGAAGAGAGTGTGTTCCTAAGGCAGAGTGAAGACAGTGTGTTCCTAAAGCAGAGTGAAGACAGTGTGTTCCTAGAGCAGAGTGAAGACAGTATGTTCCTAACGCACAGTGAAGACAGTGTGTTCCTAGAGCAGAGTGAAGACAGTGTGTTCCGAGAATAGAGTGAAGACATTGTGTTCCTAAAGCAGAGTGAAGACAGTGTGTTCCTAATGCAGAGTGAAGACAGTGTGTTCGTAGAGCAGAGTGAAGACAGTCTGTTCTTAACGCAGAGTTGCGGTGTATGTGCATGGAGCAGAGTGAAGACTGTGTGTTCCTAGAGTAGAGTGAAGACAGTTTGTTCCTAATGGACAGTGAAGGCAGTGTGTTCCTAATGCAGAGTGAAGACAGTGGCTTCCTAGAGCAGATTGAAGACAGTGTTTTCCTAATGCAGAGTGAAGACAGTGTGTTCCTAGAGCAGAGGGAAGACAGTGTGTTCCTAACGCATATTGAAGACAGTGTGTTCCTAATGCAGAGTGAAGACAGTGCGTTCCTAATGCAGAGTTGCGAAGTATGTGCATGGAGCAGAGTGAAGAAAGTGAGTTCCTAGAGCAGATTGAAGACAGTGGGTTCCTAATTCAGAGTGAAGACAGTGTGTTCCTAGAGCAGAGTGAAGACAGTGTTCCTAAATCAGAGTGAAGACAGTGTGTTCCTATTGCAGAGTTAAGACAGTTTGTTCCTAACGCAGAGTGAAGACAGTGTGTTCCTAACGCAGTGTTGCGGTGTATGTGCATGGAGCAGAGTGAAGACAATGTGTTCCTAGAGCAGAGTGAAGACAGTGTGTTCTTAATGCAGAGTGAAGACAGTGTGTTTTTAGAGCAGAGTGAAGACAGTGTTCCTAAATCAGAGTGAAAAGGGTGTTTCTAGAGCAGAGTGAAGACAGTGTGTTCCTAACGCAGAGTTGCGGTGTATGTGCATGGAGCAGAGTGAAGACAGTATGTTCCTAATGCAGAGTTGCGGTGTATGTGCATGGAGCAGAGTGAAGACAGTGTGTTCCTAACGCAGAGTTGCGGTGTATGTGCATGGAGCAGCATGAAGACAGTGTGTTCCTAGAGCAGAGTGAAAACAGTATGTTCCTATTGCATAGTGAAAACAGTGTGTTCCTAGAGCGGAATGAAGACAGTTTGTTCCTAAGGCAGAGTGAAGACAGTGTGTTCCTAATGCAAAGAGAAGACAGTGTGTTCCTACAGCAGAGTGAAGACAGTGTGTTCCTAACGCACAGTGAAGACAGTGTGTTCCTAGAGCAGAATGAAGACAGTGTGTTCCTACCGCAGAGTGAAGACAGTGTGTTCCTAAGAGAGTGAAGACAGTGTGTTCCTAAAGCAGAGTGAAGACAGTGTGTTCCTAGAGCAGAGTGAAGACAGTTTGTTCCTAACGCACAGTGAAGACAGTGTGTTCCTAGAGCAGAGTGAAGACAGTGTGTTCCGAGAGCAGAGTGAAGACATTGTGTTCCTAATGCAGATGAAGACAGAGTGTTCCTAATGCAGAGTGAAGACAGTGTGTTCCTAATGCAGAGTGAAGACAGTGTGTTCCTAACGCAGAGTTGCGGTGTATGTGCATGGAGCAGAGTGAAGACTGTGTGTTCCTACAGCAGGGTGAAGACAGTTTGTTCCTAATTCAGTGTGAAGACAGTGAGTTCCTAGAGCGGAGTTAATTCAGTGTTCCTAAATCAGAGTGAAGACAGTGAGTTCCTAATGCAGAGTGAAGACAGTTTGTTCCTAACGCAGAGTGAAGACAGTGTGTTCCTAACGCAGAGTTGCGGTGTATGTGCATGGATCAGAGTGAAGACAGTGTGTTCCTAATGCAGAGTGAACAGTGTGTTCATAGAGCAGAGGGAAGACAGTGTGTTCCTAATGCAGAGTGAAGACAGTGTGTCCCTAAAGCAGAGTGAAGACAGTGTGTTCCTAGAGCAGAGTGAAGACAGTATGTTCCTAACGCACAGTGAAGACAGTGTGTTCCTAGAGCAGAGTGAAGACAGTGTGTTCCGAGAGTAGAGTGAAGACATTGTGTTCCTAAAGCAGAGTGAAGAGTGTGTTCCTAATGCAGAGTGAAGACAGTGTGTTCGTAGAGCAGAGTGAAGACAGTCTGTTCTTAACGCAGAGTTGCGGTGTATGTGCATGGAGCAGAGTGAAGACTGTGTGTTCCTAGAGTAGAGTGAAGACAGTTTGTTCCTAATGGACAGTGAAGGCAGTGTGTTCCTAATGCAGAGTGAAGACAGTGTCTTCCTAGAGCAGAGTGAAGACAGTGTTTTCCTAATGCAGAGTGAAGACAGTGTGTTCCTAGAGCAGAGGGAAGACAGTGTGTTCCTAACGCATATTGAAGACAGTGTGTTCCTAATGCAGAGTGAAGACAGTGCGTTCCTAATGCAGAGTTGCGAAGTATGTGCATGGAGCAGAGTGAAGAAAGTGTGTTCCTAGAGCAGATTGAAGACAGTGGGTTCCTAATTCAGAGTGAAGACAGTGTGTTCCTAGAGCAGAGTGAAGACAGTGTTCCTAAATCAGAGTGAAGACAGTGTGTTCCTATTGCAGAGTTAAGACAGTTTGTTCCTAACGCAGAGTGAAGACAGTGTGTTCCTAACGCAGAGTTGCGGTGTATGTGCATGGAGCAGAGTGAAGACAATGTGTTCCTAGAGCAGAGTGAAGACAGTGTGTTCCTATTGCAGACTTAATACAGTATGTTCCTACAGCAGAGTGAATACAGTGTGTTCCTAACAAAGATTTACTGTGTATGTGCATGGAGCAGAGTGAAGACAGTGTGTTCCTAGAGCAGAGTGAAGACAGTGTGTTCTTATTGCAGAGTGAAGACAGTGTGTTTTTGGAGCAGAGTGAAGACAGTGTTCCTAAATCAGAGTGAAAAGGGTGTTTCTAGAGCAGAGTGAAGACAGTGTGTTCCTAACGCAGAGTTGCGGTGTATGTGCATGGAGCAGAGTGAAGACAGTGTGTTCCTAACGCAGAGTTGCGGTGTATGTGCATGGAGCAGCATGAAGACAGTGTGTTCCTAGAGCAGAGTGAAAACAGTATGTTCCTATCGCATAGTGAAAACAGTGTGTTCCTAGAGCGGAATGAAGACAGTTTGTTCCTAAGGCAGAGTGAAGACAGTGTGTTCCTAACACAGAGTGAAGACAGTGTGTTCCTAGAGCAGAGTGAAGACAGTGTGTTCCTAACGCACAGTGAAGACAGTGTGTTCCTAGAGCAGAATGAAGACAGTGTGTTCCTAATGCAGAGTGAAGACAGTGAGTTCCTAGAGCAGAGTGAAGACAGTGCGTTCCTAATGCAGAGTGAACAGTGTGTTCCTAGAGCAGAGTGAAGACAGTGTGTTCCTAAGACAGAGTGAAGACAGTGTGTTCCTAAAGCAGAGTGAAGACAGTGTGTTCCTAGAGCAGAGTGAAGACAGTTTGTTCCTAACGCACAGTGAAGACAGTGTGTTCCAAGAGCAGAGTGAAGACAGTTTGTTCCGAGAGCAGAGTGAAGACATTGTGTTCCTAATGCAGAGTGAAGACAGTGTGTTCCTAATGCAGAGTGAAGACCGTGTGTTCCTAATGCAGAGTGAAGACAGTGTGTTCCTCGAGCAGAGTGAAGACAGTGTGTTCCTAATGCAGAGTTGCAGTGTATGTGCAGGGAGCAGAGTGAAGACAGTGTGTTCCTAGAGCAGAGGGAAGACAGTGTGTTCCTAATGCAGAGTGAAGACAGTGTGTTCCTCGAGCAGAGTGAAGACAGTGTGTTCCTAACAAAGAGTAGCTGTGTATGTGCATGGATCACATGGAAGACAGTGTGTTCTTAGAGCAGAGTGAAAACAGTATGTTCCTATCGCATAGTGAAAACAGTGTGTTCCTAGAGCGGAATGAAGACAGTTTGTTCCTAAGGCAGAGTGAAGACAGTGTGTTCCTAATGCAAAGCGAAGACAGTGTGTTCCTACAGCAGAGAGGAGACAGTGTGTTCCTAACGCAGAGTGGAGACAGTGTGTTCCTAGAGCAGAGTGAAGACAGTGTGTTCCTAACGCACAGTGAAGACAGTGTGTTCCTAGAACAGAATGAAGACAGTGTGTTCCTAATGGAGAGTGAAGACAGTGAGTTCCTAGAGCAGAGTGAAGACAGTGTGTTCCTAATGCAGAGTGAACAGTGTGTTCCTAGAGCAGAGTGAAGACAGTGTGTTCCTAAGACAGAGTGAAGACAGTGTGTTCGTAAGCAGAGTGAAGACAGTGTGTTCCTAGAGCAGAGTGAAGACAGTATGTTCCTAACGCACAGTGAAGACAGTGTGTTCCTAGAGCAGAGTGAAGACAGTGTGTTCCGAGAGCAGAGTGAAGACATTGTGTTCCTAATGCAGAGTGAAGACAGAGTGTCCCTAATGCAGAGTGAAGACAGTGTGTTCCTAATGCAGAGTGAAGACAGTGTGTTCCTAACGCAGAGTTGCGGTGTATGTGCATGGAGCAGAGTGAAGACTGTGTGTTCCTACAGCAGAGTGAAGACAGTTTGTTCCTAATGCAGAGTGAAGACAGTGTGTTCCTAATGCAGAGTGAAGACAGTGTCTTCCTAGAGCAGAGTGAAGACAGTGGGTTCCTAATTCAGTGTGAAGACAGTGAGTTCCTAGAGCGGAGTGAAGTCAGTGTTCCTTAATCAGAGTGAAGACAGTGTGTTCCTAATGCAGAGTGAAGACAGTTTGTTCCTAACGCAGAGTTAAGACAGTGTGTTCCTAATGCAGAGTGAAGACAGTGTGTTCCTAATGCAGAGTGAAGACAGTGTGTTCGTAGAGCAGAGTGAAGACAGTGTGTTCCTAACGCAGAGTTGCGGTGTATGTGCATGGAGCAGAGTGAAGACAGTGTGTTCCTAGAGCAGAGTGAAAACAGTATGTTCCTATCGCATAGTGAAAACAGTGTGTTCCTAAAGCGGAATGAAGACTGTTTGTTCCTAAGGCAGAGTGAAGACAGTGTGTTCCTAATGCAGAGATAAGACAGTGTGTTCCTAATGCAGAGTGAAGACAGTGTGTTTCTACACCAGAGTGAAGACAGTGTGTTCCTAACGCAGAGTTGTGGTGTATGTGAATGGAGCAGAGTGAAGACAGTGTGTTCCTAGAGCAGAGTGAAGACAGTATGTTCCTAACGCAGAGTGAAGACAGTGTGTTCCTAGAGCAGAGTGAAGACCGTGTGTTCCTAACGCACAGTGAAGACAGTGTTTTCCTAGAGCAGAGTGAAGACAGTGTGTTCCGAGAGCAGAGTGTAGACAATGTGTTCCTAAGGCAGAGTTGCGAAGTATGTGCATGGATCTGAGTGAAGACAATGTGTTTCTAAGCAGAGTGAAGACATTGTGTTCCTAATGCAAAGTGAACAGTGTGTGCCTAATGCAGAGTGAAGACAGTGTGTTTCTACACCAGAGTGAAGACAGTGTGTTCCTAACGCAGAGTGAAGACAGTGTGTTTCTACACCAGAGTGAAGACAGTGTGTTCCTAACGCAGAGTGAATACAGTGCGTTCCTAAGGCAGAGTTGCGAAGTATGTGCATGGAGCAGAGTGAACACAGTGTGTTGCTAGAGCAGAGTTAAGACAGTGTGTTCCTAACGCACACTGAAGACAGTGTGTTCCTAGAGCAGAGTGAAGACACAGTATTCCGAGAGCAGAGTGAAGACAATGTGGTCCTAACGCAGAGTTGCGGTGCATGTGCATGGAGCTGAGTGAAGACAGTGTGTTCCTACAGCAGACTGAAAACAGTGTGTTCCTAATGCAGAGTGAACAGTGTGTTCCTAGAGCATAGTGAAGACAGTGTGTTTAAAAGGCAGAGTGAAGACAGTGTGTTCCTAAAGCAGAGTGAAGACAGTGTGTTCCTAGAGCAGAGTGAAGACAGTGTGTTCCTAACGAACAGTGAAGACGGTGTGTTCCTCGAGCAGAGTGAAGACAGTTAGTTCCGAGAGCAGAGTGAAGACATTTTGTTCCTAATGCAGAGTGAAGACAGTGTGTTCCTTATGCAGAGTTAAGACAGTTAGTTCATAGAGCAGAGTGAAGACAGTGTGTTCCTAACGCAGAGTTGCGGTGTATGTGCATGGAGTGTGTTCATAGAGCAGAATGAAGATAGTGTGTTCCTACTGCAGAGTGAAGACAGTTTGTTCCTGATGCAGAGTGAAGACAGTGTGTTCCTAATGCAGAGTGAAGACAGTGCGTTCCTAATGCAAGGTGATGACAGTGTGTTCCTAAAGCATATTGAAGACAGTGTGTTCCTAATGCAGAGTGAAGACAGTGTGTTCCTAATGCAGAGTTGTGAAGTATGTGCATGGAACAGAATGAACACAGTGTGTTCCTAGAGCAGAGTGAAGACAGTGGGTTCCTAATGCAGAGTGATGACAGTGTGTTCCTAACGCATATTGAAGACAGTGTGTTCCTAATGCAGAGTGAAGACAGTGTGTTCCTAATGCAGAGTTGCGAAGTATGTGCATGGAACAGAGTGAAGACAGTGTGTTCCTAGAGCAGAGTGAAGACAGTGGGTTCCTAATTCAGAGTGAAGATAGTGAGTTCCTGGAGCAGAGTGAAGACAGTGTTCCTAGAGTGAAGACAGTGTGTTCCTAATGCAGAGTGAAGACAGTTTGTTCCTAACGCAGAGTGAAGACAGTGTGTTCCCAACGCAGATCTGCGGTGTATGTGCATGGAGCAGAGTGAAGACAGTATGTTCCTAATGCAGACGTAACACAGTATGTTCCTACAGCAGAGTGAATGCAGTGTGTTCCTAACAAAGAGTTGCTTTGTATGTGCATGAGGCAGAGTGAAGACAGTGTGTTCCTAGAGCAGAGTGAAGACAGTGTGTTCTTAATGCAGAGTGAAGACAGTGTGTTCCTAGAGCAGAATGAAGACAGTGTGTTCCTAATGCAGATTGAAGACAGTGAGTTCCTAGAGCAGAGTGAAGACAGTGTTTTCCTAATGCAGAGTGAACAGTGTGTTCCTAGAGCAGAGTGAAGACAGTATGTTCCTAAGACAGAGTGAAGACAGTGTGTTCCTAAAGCAGAGTGAAGACAGTGTGTTCCTAGAGCAGAGTGAAGGCAGTGTGTTCCTAACGCACAGTGAAGACAGTGTGTTCTTAGAGCAGAGTGAAGACAGTGTGTTCCGAGAGCAGAGTGACGACAGTGAGTTCCTAGAGCAGAGTGAAGACAGTGTTTTCCTAATGCAGAGTGAACAGTGTGTTCCTAGAGCAGAGTGAAGACAGTATGTTCCTAAGACAGAGTGAAGACAGTGTGTTCCTAAAGCAGAGTGAAGACAGTGTGTTCCTAGAGCTGAGTGAAGACAGTGTGTTCCTAACGCACAGTGAAGACAGTGTGTTCTTAGAGCAGAGTGAAGACAGTGTGTTCCGAGAGCAGAGTGAAGACATTGTGTTCCTAATGCAGAGTGAAGACAGTGTGTTCCTAATCCAGAGTGAAGACAGTGTGTTCGTAGAGCAGAGTGAAGACAGTGTGTTCCTAACGCAGAGTTGCGGTGTATGTGCATGGAGCAGAGTGAAGACAGTGTGTTCCTAGAGCAGAGTGAAGACAGTGTGTTCTTAATGCAGAGTGAAGACAGTGTGTTCCTAGAGCAGAATGAAGACAGTGTGTTCCTAATGCAGAGTGAAGACAGTGAGTTCCTAGAGCAGAGTGAAGACAGTGTTCCTAAATCAGAGTGCAGAGAGTGTTTCTAGGGCAGAGTGAAAACAGTGTGTTCCTAATGCAGTGTGAATACAGTGTGTTCCTAATGCTGATGGAAGACAGTGTGTTCGTAGAGCAGATGAAGACAGTGTGTTCCTAACGTAGAGTTGCGGTGTATGTGCATGGAGCAGAGTGAAGACAGTGTGTTCCTAATGCAGACTTAATACAGTATGTTCCTACAGCAGAGTGAATACAGTGTGTTCCTAACAAAGAGTTGCTGTGTATGTGCATGGAGCAGAGTGAAGACAGTGTGTTCCTAGAGCAGAGTGAAGACAGTGTGTTCTTAATGCAGAGTGAAAACAGTGTGTTACTAGAGCAGAATGAAGACAGTGTGTTCCTAATGCAGAGTGAAGACAGTGAGTTCCTAGAGCAGAGTGAAGACAGTGTGTTCCTAATGCAGAGTTAACAGTGTGTTCCTAGAGCAGAGTGAAGACAGTGTGTTCCTAAGACAGAGTGAAGACAGTGTGTTCCTAAAGCAGAGTGAAGACAGTGTGTTCCTAGAGCAGAGTGAAGACAGTTTGTTCCTAACGCACAGTGAAGACAGTGTTTTCCTAGAGCAGAGTGAAGACAGTGTGTTCCGAGAGCAGAGTGAAGACATTGTGTTCCTAATGCAGAGTGAAGACAGAGTGTCCCTAATGCAGAGTGAAGACAGTGTGTTCCTAATGCAGAGTGAAGACAGTGTGTTCCTAACGCAGAGTTGCGGTGTATGTGCATGGAGTGTGTTCATAGAGCAGAATGAAGATAGTGTGTTCCTACTGCAGAGTGAAGACAGTTTGTTCCTGATGCAGAGTGAAGACAGTGTGTTCCTAATGCAGAGTGAAGACAGTGCGTTCCTAATGCAAGGTGATGACAGTGTGTTCCTAAAGCATATTGAAGACAGTGTGTTCCTAATGCAGAGTGAAGACAGTGTGTTCCTAATGCAGAGTTGTGAAGTATGTGCATGGAACAGAATGAACACAGTGTGTTCCTAGAGCAGAGTGAAGACAGTGGGTTCCTAATGCAGAGTGATGACAGTGTGTTCCTAACGCATATTGAAGACAGTGTGTTCCTAATGCAGAGTGAAGACAGTGTGTTCCTAATGCAGAGTTGCGAAGTATGTGCATGGAACAGAGTGAAGACAGTGTGTTCCTAGAGCAGAGTGAAGACAGTGGGTTCCTAATTCAGAGTGAAGATAGTGAGTTCCTGGAGCAGAGTGAAGACAGTGTTCCTAGAGTGAAGACAGTGTGTTCCTAATGCAGAGTGAAGACAGTTTGTTCCTAACGCAGAGTGAAGACAGTGTGTTCCCAACGCAGATCTGCGGTGTATGTGCATGGAGCAGAGTGAAGACAGTATGTTCCTAATGCAGACGTAACACAGTATGTTCCTACAGCAGAGTGAATGCAGTGTGTTCCTAACAAAGAGTTGCTTTGTATGTGCATGAGGCAGAGTGAAGACAGTGTGTTCCTAGAGCAGAGTGAAGACAGTGTGTTCTTAATGCAGAGTGAAGACAGTGTGTTCCTAGAGCAGAATGAAGACAGTGTGTTCCTAATGCAGATTGAAGACAGTGAGTTCCTAGAGCAGAGTGAAGACAGTGTTTTCCTAATGCAGAGTGAACAGTGTGTTCCTAGAGCAGAGTGAAGACAGTATGTTCCTAAGACAGAGTGAAGACAGTGTGTTCCTAAAGCAGAGTGAAGACAGTGTGTTCCTAGAGCAGAGTGAAGGCAGTGTGTTCCTAACGCACAGTGAAGACAGTGTGTTCTTAGAGCAGAGTGAAGACAGTGTGTTCCGAGAGCAGAGTGACGACAGTGAGTTCCTAGAGCAGAGTGAAGACAGTGTTTTCCTAATGCAGAGTGAACAGTGTGTTCCTAGAGCAGAGTGAAGACAGTATGTTCCTAAGACAGAGTGAAGACAGTGTGTTCCTAAAGCAGAGTGAAGACAGTGTGTTCCTAGAGCTGAGTGAAGACAGTGTGTTCCTAACGCACAGTGAAGACAGTGTGTTCTTAGAGCAGAGTGAAGACAGTGTGTTCCGAGAGCAGAGTGAAGACATTGTGTTCCTAATGCAGAGTGAAGACAGTGTGTTCCTAATCCAGAGTGAAGACAGTGTGTTCGTAGAGCAGAGTGAAGACAGTGTGTTCCTAACGCAGAGTTGCGGTGTATGTGCATGGAGCAGAGTGAAGACAGTGTGTTCCTAGAGCAGAGTGAAGACAGTGTGTTCTTAATGCAGAGTGAAGACAGTGTGTTCCTAGAGCAGAATGAAGACAGTGTGTTCCTAATGCAGAGTGAAGACAGTGAGTTCCTAGAGCAGAGTGAAGACAGTGTTCCTAAATCAGAGTGCAGAGAGTGTTTCTAGGGCAGAGTGAAAACAGTGTGTTCCTAATGCAGTGTGAATACAGTGTGTTCCTAATGCTGATGGAAGACAGTGTGTTCGTAGAGCAGATGAAGACAGTGTGTTCCTAACGTAGAGTTGCGGTGTATGTGCATGGAGCAGAGTGAAGACAGTGTGTTCCTAATGCAGACTTAATACAGTATGTTCCTACAGCAGAGTGAATACAGTGTGTTCCTAACAAAGAGTTGCTGTGTATGTGCATGGAGCAGAGTGAAGACAGTGTGTTCCTAGAGCAGAGTGAAGACAGTGTGTTCTTAATGCAGAGTGAAAACAGTGTGTTACTAGAGCAGAATGAAGACAGTGTGTTCCTAATTCAGAGTGAAGACAGTGAGTTCCTAGAGCAGAGTGAAGACAGTGTGTTCCTAATGCAGAGTTAACAGTGTGTTCCTAGAGCAGAGTGAAGACAGTGTGTTCCTAAGACAGAGTGAAGACAGTGTGTTCCTAAAGCAGAGTGAAGACAGTGTGTTCCTAGAGCAGAGTGAAGACAGTTTGTTCCTAACGCACAGTGAAGACAGTGTTTTCCTAGAGCAGAGTGAAGACAGTGTGTTCCGAGAGCAGAGTGAAGACATTGTGTTCCTAATGCAGAGTGAAGACAGAGTGTCCCTAATGCAGAGTGAAGACAGTGTGTTCCTAATGCAGAGTGAAGACAGTGTGTTCCTAACGCAGAGTTGCGGTGTATGTGCATGGAGCAGAGTGAAGACTGTGTGTTCCTACAGCAGAGTGAAGACAGTTTGTTCCTAATGCAGAGTGAAGACAGTGTGTTCCTAATGCAGAGTGAAGACAGTGTCTTCCTAGAGCAGAGTGAAGACAGTGGGTTCCTAATTCAGTGTGAAGACAGTGAGTTCCTAGAGCGGAGTGAAGTCAGTGTTCCTAAATCAGAGTGAAGACAGTGTGTTCCTAATGCAGAGTGAAGACAGTTTGTTCCTAACGCAGAGTTGCTGTGTATGTGCATGGAGCAGAGTGAAGACAGTGTGTTCCTAGAGCAGAGTGAAAACAGTATGTTCCTATCTCATAGTGAAAACAGTGTGTTCCTAAAGCGGAATGAAGACAGTTTGTTCCTAAGGCAGAGTGAAGACAGTGTGTTCCTAATGCAGAGATAAGACAGTGTGTTCCTAATGCAGAGTGAAGACAGTGTGTTCCTACACCAGAGTGAAGACAGTGTGTTCCTAACGCAGAGTTGTGGTGTATGTGAATGGAGCAGAGTGAAGATAGTGTGTTCCTAGAGCAGAGTGAAGACAGTATGTTCCTAACGCAGAGTGAAGACAGTGTGTTCCTAGAGCAGAGTGAAGACAGTGTGTTCCTAACGCACAGTGAAGACAGTGTTTTCCTAGAGCAGAGTGAAGACAGTGTGTTCCGAGAGCAGAGTGTAGACAATGTGTTCCTAAGGCAGAGTTGCGATGTATGTGCATGGAGCTGAGTGAAGACAGTGTGTTACTAAGCAGACTGAGGACATTGTGTTCCTAATGCAAAGAGAACAGTGTGTGCCTAATGCAGAGTGAAGACAGTGTGTTCCTACGGCAGAGTGAAGACAGTGTGTTCCTAAAGCAGAGTGAAGACAGTGTGTTCCTAGAGCAGAGTGAAGACAGTGTGTTCCTAACGCAGAGTTGCGGTGTATGTGCATGGAGCAGAGTGAAGACAGTGTTTTCCTAGAGCAGACTGAAGACAGTGTGTTCCTAATGCAGCTTGAGGACAGTGTGTTCCTAAGGCAGTGTGAAGACAGTGTCTTCCTAGAGGAGAGTGAAGACAGTGTGTTCCTAGAGCGGAATGAAGACAGTTTGTTCCTAACGCAGAGTGAAGACAGTGTGTTCCTAACGCAGAGTTGCGGTGTATGTGCATGGAGCCGAGTGAAGACAGTATGTTCCTAGAGCAGAGTGAAGACAGTGTGTTCCTAATGCAGAGAGAAGACAGTGTGTTCCTAATGCAGAGTGAAGACAGTGTCTTCCTAGAGCAGAGTGAAGACAGTGTGTTGCTAGTGCAGAGTGAAGACAATGTCTTCCTAGAGCAGAGTGAAGACAGTGTGTTGCTAATGCAGAGTGAACACAGTGTCTTCCTAGAGCAGAGTGAAGACAGTGTGTTCCTAACGCATAGTGAAGACAGTGTCTTCCTTACGCATAGTTAAGACAGTGTGTTCCTAACGAGGAGTGAAAACAGTGCGTTCCTAACGCAGAGTTGCGAAGTATGTGCATGGAGCAGAGTGAAGACAGTGTGTTGCTAGAGCAGAGTAAAGACAGTGGGATCCTAATTCAGAGTGAAGACAGTGAGTTCCTAGAGAAGAGTGAAGACAGTGTTCCTAAATCACAGTGAAGACAGTGTGTTCCTAATGCAGAGTGAAGACAGTGTGATCCTAAGGCACAGTTGCGGTGTATGTGCATGGAGCAGAATGAAGACAGTGTATTCCTAACAAAGAGTTGCTGTGTATGAGCAGGGAGTAGAGTGAAGACAGTGTGTTTCAAAGCAGAGTGAAGACAGTGTGTTCCTAAAGCAGAGTGAAGACAGTGTGTTCGTAGAGCAGAGTGAAGACAATGTGTTCCTAACGCAGGGTTGCGGTGTATGAGCAGGGAGCAGAGTGAAGACAGTGTGTTCGTAGAGCAGAATGAAGATAGTGTGTTCCTACTGTAGAGTGAAGACAGTGTGTTCCTAATGCAGATGAAGACAGTGTGTTCCTAATGCATAGTGAAGACAGTGTGTTCGTAGAGCAGATTGAAGACAGTGTGTTCCTAACGCAGGGTTGCGGTGTATGTGCATGGAGCTGAGTGAAGACAGTGTGTTCTTAGAGCAGAGTGAAGACAGTGTGTTCTTAATGCAGAGTGAAGACAGTGTGTTCATAGAGCAGAATGAAGATAGTGTGTTCCTACTGTAGAGTGAAGACAGTGTGTTCCTAACGCAGAATGAATACAGTGCGTTCCTAATGCAGAGTTGCGAAGTATGTGCATGGAGCAGAGTGAACACACTGTGTTCCTAGAGCAGAGTTAAGACAGTGTGTTCCTAACGCACACTGAAGACAGTGTGTTCCTAGAGCAGAGTAAAGACACAGTATTCCGAGAGCAGAGTGAAGACAATGTGTTCCTAACGCAGAGTTGCGGTGCATGTGCATGGAGCTGAGTGAAGACAGTGTGTTCCTACAGCAGAGTGAAAACAGTGTGTTCCTAATGCAGAGTGAACAGTGTGTTCCTAGAGCATAGTGAAGACAGTGTGTTCCAAAGGCAGAGTGAAGACAGTGTGTTCCTAAAGCAGAGTGAAGACAGTGTGTTCCTAGAGCAGAGTGAAGACAGTGTGTTCCTCGAGCAGAGTGAAGACAGTTAGTTCCGAGAGCAGAGTGAAGACATTTTGTTCCTAATGCAGAGTGAAGACAGTGTGTTCCTTATGCAGAGTGAAGACAGTGAGTTCGTAGAGCAGAGTGAAGACAGTGTGTTCCTAACGCAGAGTTGCGGTGTATGTGCATGGAGTGTGTTGATAGAGCAGAATGAAGATAGTGTGTTCCTACTGCAGAGTGAAGACAGTTTGTTCCTGATGCAGAGTGAAGACAGTGTGTTCCTAATGCAGAGTGAAGACAGTGCGTTCCTAATGCAGAGTGATGACAGTGTGTTCCTAACGCATATTGAAGACAGTGTGTTCCTAATGCAGAGTGAAGACAGAGTGTTCCTAATGCAGAGTTGCGAAGTATGTGCATGGAACAGAGTGAAGACAGTGTGTTCCTAGAGCAGAGTGAAGACAGTGGGTTCCTAATTCAGAGTGAAGATAGTGAGTTCCTGGAGCAGAGTGAAGACAGTGTTCCTAGAGTGAAGACAGTGTGTTCCTAATGCAGAGTGAAGACAGTTTGTTCCTAACGCAGAGTGAAGACAGTGTGTTCCTAACGCAGATCTGCGGTGTATGTGCATGGAGCAGAGTGAAGACAGTTTGTTCCTAATGCAGACTTAACACAGTATGTTCCTACAGCAGAGTGAATGCAGTGTGTTCCTAACAAAGAGTTGCTTTGTATGTGCATGGAGCAGAGTGAAGACAGTGTGTTCCTAGAGCAGAGTGAAGACAGTGTGTTCTTAATGCAGAGTGAAGACAGTGTGTTCCTAGAGCAGAATGAAGACAGTGTGTTCCTAATGCAGATTGAAGACAGTGAGTTCCTAGAGCAGAGTGAAGACAGTGTTTTCCTAATGTAGAGTGAACAGTGTGTTCCTAGAGCAGAGTGAAGACAGTATGTTCCTAAGACAGAGTGAAGACAGTGTGTTCCTAAAGCAGAGTGAAGACAGTGTGTTCCTAGAGCAGAGTGAAGACAGTGTGTTCCTAACGCACAGTGAAGACAGTGTGTTCTTAGAGCAGAGTGAAGACAGTGTGTTCCGAGAACAGAGTGAAGACATTGTGTTCCTAATGCAGAGTGAAGACAGTGTGTTCCTAATCCAGAGTGAAGACAGTGTGTTCTTAGAGCAGAGTGAAGACAGTGTGTTCCTAACGCAGAGTTGCGGTGTATGTGCATGGAGCAGAGTGAAGACAGTGTGTTCCTAATGCAGACTTAATACAGTATGTTCCGACAGCAGAGTGAATACAGTGTGTTCCTAACAAAGAGTTGCTGTGTATGTGCATGGAGCAGAGTGAAGACAGTGTGTTCCTAGAGCAGAGTGAAGACAGTGTGTTCTTAATGCAGAGTGAAGACAGTGTGTTCCTAGAGCAGAATGAAGACAGTGTGTTCCTAATGCAGAGTGAAGACAGTGAGTTCCTAGAGCAGAGTGAAGACAGTGTTCCTAAATCAGAGTGCAGAGAGTGTTTCTAGGGCAGAGTGAAAACAGTGTGTTCCTAATGCAGTGTGAATACAGTGTGTTCCTAATGCTGATGGAAGACAGTGTGTTCGTAGAGCAGATGAAGACAGTGTGTTCCTAACGTAGAGTTGCGGTGTATGTGCATGGAGCAGAGTGAAGACAGTGTGTTCCTAATGCAGACTTAATACAGTATGTTCCTACAGCAGAGTGAATACAGTGTGTTCCTAACAAAGAGTTGCTGTGTATGTGCATGGAGCAGAGTGAAGACAGTGTGTTCCTAGAGCAGAGTGAAGACAGTGTGTTCTTAATGCAGAGTGAAAACAGTGTGTTACTAGAGCAGAATGAAGACAGTGTGTTCCTAATGCAGAGTGAAGACAGTGAGTTCCTAGAGCAGAGTGAAGACAGTGTTCCTAAATCAGAGTGAAGAGGGTGTTTCTAGAGCAGAGTGAAGACAGTTTGTTCCTAGAGCAGAGTGAAAACAGTATGTTCCTATCGCATAGTGAAAACAGTGTGTTCCCAAAGCGGAATGAAGACAGTTTGTTCCTAAGGCAGAGTGAAGACAGTGTGTTCCTAATGCAGAGATAAGACAGTGTGTTCCTAATGCAGAGTGAAGACAGTGTGTTTCTACAGCAGAGTGAAGACAGTGTGTTCCTAACGCAGAGTTGTGGTGTACGTGAATGGAGCAGAGTGAAGACAGTTTGTTCCTAGAGCAGAATGAAGACAGTATGTTCCTAACCCAGAGTGAAGACAGTGTGTTCCTAGAGCAGAGTGAAGACAGTGTGTTCCTAACGCACAGTGAAGACAGTGTGTTCCTAGAGCAGAGTGAAGACAGTGTGTTCCGAGAGCAGAGTGTAGACAATGTGTTCCTAAGGCAGAGTTGCGGTGTATGTGCATGGAGCTGAGTGAAGACAGTGTGTTCTTAGAGCAGAGTGAAGACAGTGTGTTCTTAATGCAGAGTGAAGACATTGTGTTCATAGAGCAGAATGAAGATAGTGTGTTCCTACTGCATAGTGAAGACAGTGTGTTCCTAACGCAGAGTGAATACAGTGCGTTCCTAATGCAGAGTTGCGAAGTATGTGCATGGAGCAGAGTGAACACAGTGTGTTCCTAGAGCAGAGTTAAGACAGTGTGTTCCTAACGCACACTGAAGACAGTGTGTTCCTAGAGCAGAGTGAAGACACAGTATTCCGAGAGCAGAGTGAAGACAATGTGTTCCTTACGCAGAGTTGCGGTGCATGTGCATGGAGCTGAGTGAAGACAGTGTGTTCCTACAGCAGACTGAAAACAGTGTGTTCCTAATGCAGAGTGAACAGTGTGTTCCTAGAGCATAGTGAAGACAGTGTGTTCCAAATGCAGAGTGAAGACAGTGTGTTCCTAAAGCAGAGTGAAGACAGTGTGTTCCTAGAGCAGAGTGAAGACAGTGTGTTCCTCGAGCAGAGTGAAGACAGTTACTTCCGAGAGCAGAGTGAAGACATTTTGTTCCTAATGCAGAGTGAAGACAGTGTGTTCCTTATGCAGAGTGAAGACAGTGAGTTCGTAGAGCAGAGTGAAGACAGTGTGTTCCTAACGCAGAGTTGCGGTGTATGTGCATGGAGTGTGTTGATAGAGCAGAATGAAGATAGTGTGTTCCTACTGCAGAGTGAAGACAGTTTGTTCCTGATGCAGAGTGAAGACAGTGTGTTCCTAATGCAGAGTGAAGACAGTGCGTTCCTAATGCAGAGTGATGACAGTGTGTTCCTAACGCATATTGAAGACAGTGTGTTCCTAATGCAGAGTGAAGACAGAGTGTTCCTAATGCAGAGTTGCGAAGTATGTGCATGGAACAGAGTGAAGACAGTGTGTTCCTAGAGCAGAGTGAAGACAGTGGGTTCCTAATTCAGAGTGAAGATAGTGAGTTCCTGGAGCAGAGTGAAGACAGTGTTCCTAGAGTGAAGACAGTGTGTTCCTAATGCAGAGTGAAGACAGTTTGTTCCTAACGCAGAGTGAAGACAGTGTGTTCCTAACGCAGATCTGCGGTGTATGTGCATGGAGCAGAGTGAAGACAGTTTGTTCCTAATGCAGACTTAACACAGTATGTTCCTACAGCAGAGTGAATGCAGTGTGTTCCTAACAAAGAGTTGCTTTGTATGTGCATGGAGCAGAGTGAAGACAGTGTGTTCCTAGAGCAGAGTGAAGACAGTGTGTTCTTAATGCAGAGTGAAGACAGTGTGTTCCTAGAGCAGAATGAAGACAGTGTGTTCCTAATGCAGATTGAAGACAGTGAGTTCCTAGAGCAGAGTGAAGACAGTGTTTTCCTAATGTAGAGTGAACAGTGTGTTCCTAGAGCAGAGTGAAGACAGTATGTTCCTAAGACAGAGTGAAGACAGTGTGTTCCTAAAGCAGAGTGAAGACAGTGTGTTCCTAGAGCAGAGTGAAGACAGTGTGTTCCTAACGCACAGTGAAGACAGTGTGTTCTTAGAGCAGAGTGAAGACAGTGTGTTCCGAGAACAGAGTGAAGACATTGTGTTCCTAATGCAGAGTGAAGACAGTGTGTTCCTAATCCAGAGTGAAGACAGTGTGTTCTTAGAGCAGAGTGAAGACAGTGTGTTCCTAACGCAGAGTTGCGGTGTATGTGCATGGAGCAGAGTGAAGACAGTGTGTTCCTAATGCAGACTTAATACAGTATGTTCCGACAGCAGAGTGAATACAGTGTGTTCCTAACAAAGAGTTGCTGTGTATGTGCATGGAGCAGAGTGAAGACAGTGTGTTCCTAGAGCAGAGTGAAGACAGTGTGTTCTTAATGCAGAGTGAAGACAGTGTGTTCCTAGAGCAGAATGAAGACAGTGTGTTCCTAATGCAGAGTGAAGACAGTGAGTTCCTAGAGCAGAGTGAAGACAGTGTTCCTAAATCAGAGTGCAGAGAGTGTTTCTAGGGCAGAGTGAAAACAGTGTGTTCCTAATGCAGTGTGAATACAGTGTGTTCCTAATGCTGATGGAAGACAGTGTGTTCGTAGAGCAGATGAAGACAGTGTGTTCCTAACGTAGAGTTGCGGTGTATGTGCATGGAGCAGAGTGAAGACAGTGTGTTCCTAATGCAGACTTAATACAGTATGTTCCTACAGCAGAGTGAATACAGTGTGTTCCTAACAAAGAGTTGCTGTGTATGTGCATGGAGCAGAGTGAAGACAGTGTGTTCCTAGAGCAGAGTGAAGACAGTGTGTTCTTAATGCAGAGTGAAAACAGTGTGTTACTAGAGCAGAATGAAGACAGTGTGTTCCTAATGCAGAGTGAAGACAGTGAGTTCCTAGAGCAGAGTGAAGACAGTGTTCCTAAATCAGAGTGAAGAGGGTGTTTCTAGAGCAGAGTGAAGACAGTTTGTTCCTAGAGCAGAGTGAAAACAGTATGTTCCTATCGCATAGTGAAAACAGTGTGTTCCCAAAGCGGAATGAAGACAGTTTGTTCCTAAGGCAGAGTGAAGACAGTGTGTTCCTAATGCAGAGATAAGACAGTGTGTTCCTAATGCAGAGTGAAGACAGTGTGTTTCTACAGCAGAGTGAAGACAGTGAGTTCGTAGAGCAGAGTGAAGACAGTGTGTTCCTAACGCAGAGTTGCGGTGTATGTGCATGGAGTGTGTTGATAGAGCAGAATGAAGATAGTGTGTTCCTACTGCAGAGTGAAGACAGTTTGTTCCTGATGCAGAGTGAAGACAGTGTGTTCCTAATGCAGAGTGAAGACAGTGCGTTCCTAATGCAGAGTGATGACAGTGTGTTCCTAACGCATATTGAAGACAGTGTGTTCCTAATGCAGAGTGAAGACAGAGTGTTCCTAATGCAGAGTTGCGAAGTATGTGCATGGAACAGAGTGAAGACAGTGTGTTCCTAGAGCAGAGTGAAGACAGTGGGTTCCTAATTCAGAGTGAAGATAGTGAGTTCCTGGAGCAGAGTGAAGACAGTGTTCCTAGAGTGAAGACAGTGTGTTCCTAATGCAGAGTGAAGACAGTTTGTTCCTAACGCAGAGTGAAGACAGTGTGTTCCTAACGCAGATCTGCGGTGTATGTGCATGGAGCAGAGTGAAGACAGTTTGTTCCTAATGCAGACTTAACACAGTATGTTCCTACAGCAGAGTGAATGCAGTGTGTTCCTAACAAAGAGTTGCTTTGTATGTGCATGGAGCAGAGTGAAGACAGTGTGTTCCTAGAGCAGAGTGAAGACAGTGTGTTCTTAATGCAGAGTGAAGACAGTGTGTTCCTAGAGCAGAATGAAGACAGTGTGTTCCTAATGCAGATTGAAGACAGTGAGTTCCTAGAGCAGAGTGAAGACAGTGTTTTCCTAATGTAGAGTGAACAGTGTGTTCCTAGAGCAGAGTGAAGACAGTATGTTCCTAAGACAGAGTGAAGACAGTGTGTTCCTAAAGCAGAGTGAAGACAGTGTGTTCCTAGAGCAGAGTGAAGACAGTGTGTTCCTAACGCACAGTGAAGACAGTGTGTTCTTAGAGCAGAGTGAAGACAGTGTGTTCCGAGAACAGAGTGAAGACATTGTGTTCCTAATGCAGAGTGAAGACAGTGTGTTCCTAATCCAGAGTGAAGACAGTGTGTTCTTAGAGCAGAGTGAAGACAGTGTGTTCCTAACGCAGAGTTGCGGTGTATGTGCATGGAGCAGAGTGAAGACAGTGTGTTCCTAATGCAGACTTAATACAGTATGTTCCGACAGCAGAGTGAATACAGTGTGTTCCTAACAAAGAGTTGCTGTGTATGTGCATGGAGCAGAGTGAAGACAGTGTGTTCCTAGAGCAGAGTGAAGACAGTGTGTTCTTAATGCAGAGTGAAGACAGTGTGTTCCTAGAGCAGAATGAAGACAGTGTGTTCCTAATGCAGAGTGAAGACAGTGAGTTCCTAGAGCAGAGTGAAGACAGTGTTCCTAAATCAGAGTGCAGAGAGTGTTTCTAGGGCAGAGTGAAAACAGTGTGTTCCTAATGCAGTGTGAATACAGTGTGTTCCTAATGCTGATGGAAGACAGTGTGTTCGTAGAGCAGATGAAGACAGTCTGTTCCTAAGGTAGAGTTGCGGTGTATGTGCATGGAGCAGAGTGAAGACAGTGTGTTCCTAATGCAGACTTAATACAGTATGTTCCTACAGCAGAGTGAATACAGTGTGTTCCTAACAAAGAGTTGCTGTGTATGTGCATGGAGCAGAGTGAAGACAGTGTGTTCCTAGAGCAGAGTGAAGACAGTGTGTTCTTAATGCAGAGTGAAAACAGTGTGTTACTAGAGCAGAATGAAGACAGTGTGTTCCTAATGCAGAGTGAAGACAGTGAGTTCCTAGAGCAGAGTGAAGACAGTGTTCCTAAATCAGAGTGAAGAGGGTGTTTCTAGAGCAGAGTGAAGACAGTTTGTTCCTAGAGCAGAGTGAAAACAGTATGTTCCTATCGCATAGTGAAAACAGTGTGTTCCCAAAGCGGAATGAAGACAGTTTGTTCCTAAGGCAGAGTGAAGACAGTGTGTTCCTAATGCAGAGATAAGACAGTGTGTTCCTAATGCAGAGTGAAGACAGTGTGTTTCTACAGCAGAGTGAAGACAGTGTGTTCCTAACGCAGAGTTGTGGTGTACGTGAATGGAGCAGAGTGAAGACAGTTTGTTCCTAGAGCAGAATGAAGACAGTATGTTCCTAACCCAGAGTGAAGACAGTGTGTTCCTAGAGCAGAGTGAAGACAGTGTGTTCCTAACGCACAGTGAAGACAGTGTGTTCCTAGAGCAGAGTGAAGACAGTGTGTTCCGAGAGCAGAGTGTAGACAATGTGTTCCTAAGGCAGAGTTGCGGTGTATGTGCATGGAGCTGAGTGAAGACAGTGTGTTCTTAGAGCAGAGTGAAGACAGTGTGTTCTTAATGCAGAGTGAAGACATTGTGTTCATAGAGCAGAATGAAGATAGTGTGTTCCTACTGCATAGTGAAGACAGTGTGTTCCTAACGCAGAGTGAATACAGTGCGTTCCTAATGCAGAGTTGCGAAGTATGTGCATGGAGCAGAGTGAACACAGTGTGTTCCTAGAGCAGAGTTAAGACAGTGTGTTCCTAACGCACACTGAAGACAGTGTGTTCCTAGAGCAGAGTGAAGACACAGTATTCCGAGAGCAGAGTGAAGACAATGTGTTCCTTACGCAGAGTTGCGGTGCATGTGCATGGAGCTGAGTGAAGACAGTGTGTTCCTACAGCAGACTGAAAACAGTGTGTTCCTAATGCAGAGTGAACAGTGTGTTCCTAGAGCATAGTGAAGACAGTGTGTTCCAAATGCAGAGTGAAGACAGTGTGTTCCTAAAGCAGAGTGAAGACAGTGTGTTCCTAGAGCAGAGTGAAGACAGTGTGTTCCTCGAGCAGAGTGAAGACAGTTACTTCCGAGAGCAGAGTGAAGACATTTTGTTCCTAATGCAGAGTGAAGACAGTGTGTTCCTTATGCAGAGTGAAGACAGTGAGTTCGTAGAGCAGAGTGAAGACAGTGTGTTCCTAACGCAGAGTTGCGGTGTATGTGCATGGAGTGTGTTCATAGAGCAGAATGAAGATAGTGTGTTCCTACTGCAGAGTGAAGACAGTTTGTTCCTGATGCAGAGTGAAGACAGTGTGTTCCTAATGCAGAGTGAAGACAGTGCGTTCCTAATGCAGAGTGATGACAGTGTGTTCCTAACGCATATTGAAGACAGTGTGTTCCTAATGCAGAGTGAAGACAGTGTGTTCCTAATGCAGAGTTGCGAAGTATGTGCATGGAACAGAGTGAACACAGTGTGTTCCTAGAGCAGAGTGAAGACAGTGGGTTCCTAATGCAGAGTGATGACAGTGTGTTCCTAACGCATATTGAAGACAGTGTGTTCCTAATGTAGAGTAAAGACAGAGTGTTCCTAATGCAGAGTTGCGAAGTATGTGCATGGAACAGAGTGAAGACAGTGTGTTCCTAGAGCAGAGTGAAGACAGTGGGTTCCTAATTCAGAGTGAAGATAGTGAGTTCCTGGAGCAGAGTGAAGACAGTGTTCCTAGAGTGAAGACAGTGTGTTCCTAATGCAGAGTGAAGACAGTTTGTTCCGAACGCAGAGTGAAGACAGTGTGTTCCTAACGCAGATCTGCGGTGTATGTGCATGGAGCAGAGTGAAGACAGTATGTTCCTAATGCAGACTTAACACAGTATGTTCCTACAGCAGAGTGAATGCAGTGTGTTCCTAACAAAGAGTTGCTTTGTATGTGCATGGAGCAGAGTGAAGACAGTGTGTTCCTAGAGCAGAGTGAAGACAGTGTGTTCTTAATGCAGAGTGAAGACAGTGTGTTCCTAGAGCAGAATGAAGACAGTGTGTTCCTAATGCAGATTGAAGACAGTGAGTTCCTAGAGCAGAGTGAAGACAGTGTTTTCCTAATGCAGAGTGAACAGTGTGTTCCTAGAGCAGAGTGAAGACAGTATGTTCCTAAGACAGAGTGAAGACAGTGTGTTCCTAAAGCAGAGTGAAGACAGTGTGTTCTAGAGCAGAGTGAAGACAGTGTGTTCCTAACGCACAGTGAAGACAGTGTGTTCTTAGAGCAGAGTGAAGACAGTGTGTTCCGAGAAGAGAGTGAAGACATTGTGTTCCTAATGCAGAGTGAAGACAGTGTGTTCCTATTCCAGAGTGAAGACAGTGTGTTCTTAGAGCAGAGTGAAGACAGTGTGTTCCTAACGCAGATTTGCAGTGTATGTGCATGGAGCAGAGTGAAGACAGTGTGTTCCTAATGCAGACTTAATACAGTATGTTCCGACAGTAGAGTGAATACAGTGTGTTCCTAACAAAGAGTTGCTGTGTATGTGCATGGAGCAGAGTGAAGACAGTGTGTTCCTAGAGCAGAGTGAAGACAGTGTGTTCTTAATGCAGAGTGAAGACAGTGTGTTCCTAGAGCAGAATGAAGACAGTGTGTTCCTAATGCAGAGTGAAGACAGTGAGTTCCTAGAGCAGAGTGAAGACAGTGTTCCTAAATCAGAGTGCAGAGAGTGTTTCTAGGGCAGAGTGAAAACAGTGTGTTCCTAATGCAGTGTGAATACAGTGTGTTCCTAATGCTGATGGAAGACAGTGTGTTCGTAGAGCAGATGAAGACAGTCTGTTCCTAAGGTAGAGTTGCGGTGTATGTGCATGGAGCAGAGTGAAGACAGTGTGTTCCTAATGCAGACTTAATACAGTATGTTCCTACAGCAGAGTGAATACAGTGTGTTCCTAACAAAGAGTTGCTGTGTATGTGCATGGAGCAGAGTGAAGACAGTGTGTTCCTAGAGCAGAGTGAAGACAGTGTGTTCTTAATGCAGAGTGAAAACAGTGTGTTACTAGAGCAGAATGAAGACAGTGTGTTCCTAATGCAGAGTGAAGACAGTGAGTTCCTAGAGCAGAGTGAAGACAGTGTTCCTAAATCAGAGTGAAGAGGGTGTTTCTAGAGCAGAGTGAAGACAGTTTGTTCCTAGAGCAGAGTGAAAACAGTATGTTCCTATGGCATAGTGAAAACAGTGTGTTCCCAAAGCGGAATGAAGACAGTTTGTTCCTAAGGCAGAGTGAAGACAGTGTGTTCCTAATGCAGAGATAAGACAGTGTGTTCCTAATGCAGAGTGAAGACAGTGTGTTCCTACAGCAGAGTGAAGACAGTGTGTTCCTAACGCAGAGTTGTGGTGTACGTGAATGGAGCAGAGTGAAGACAGTTTGTTCCTAGAGCAGAATGAAGACAGTATGTTCCTAACCCAGAGTGAAGACAGTGTGTTCCTAGAGCAGAGTGAAGACAGTGTGTTCCTAACGCACAGTGAAGACAGTGTGTTCCTAGAGCAGAGTGAAGACAGTGTGTTCCGAGAGCAGAGTGTAGACAATGTGTTCCTAAGGCAGAGTTGCGGTGTATGTGCACAGAGCTGAGTGAAGACAGTGTGTTCCTAACGCAGAGTGAAGACAGTGTGTTCCTAAAACAGAGTGAAGAGAGTGTCTTCCTAGAGCAGAGTGAAGACAGTGTGTTCCTAATGCAGAGTGAAGACAGTGTGTTCCTAGAGCAGAGTGAAGACAGTGTGTTCCTAAGGCATAGTTAAGACAGTGTGTTCCTAACGCAGAGTGAATACAGTGCATTCCTAATGCAGAGTTGCGAAGTATGTGCATGGAGCAGAGTGAACACAGTGTGTTCCTAGAGCAGAGTTAAGACAGTGGTTCCTAATGCAGAGAGAAGACAGTGTGTTCCTAATGCAGAGTGAAGAAGGTGTGTTCCTAGAGTAGAGTGAAGACAGTGTGTTCCTAACGCAGAGTGGCGGTGTATGTGCATGGAGCTGAGTGAAGACAGTGTGTTCCTACAGCAGAGTGAAGACAGTGTGTTCCTAATGCAGTGTGAATACAGTGTGTTCCTAATGCTGATGGAAGACAGTGTGTTCGTAGAGCAGATGAAGACAGTGTGTTCCTAACGTAGAGTTGCGGTGTATGTGCATGGAGCAGAGTGAAGACAGTGTGTTCCTAATGCAGACTTAATATAGTATGTTCCTACAGCAGAGTGAATACAGTGTGTTCCTAACAAAGAGTTGCTGTGTATGTGCATGGAGCAGAGTGAAGACAGTGTGTTCCTAGAGCAGAGTGAAGACAGTGTGTTCTTAATGCAGAGTGAAAACAGTGTGTTACTAGAGCAGAATGAAGACAGTGTGTTCCTAATGCAGAGTGAAGACAGTGAGTTCCTAGAGCAGAGTGAAGACAGTGTTCCTAAATCAGAGTGAAGAGGGTGTTTCTAGAGCAGAGTGAAGACAGTTTGTTCCTAGAGCAGAGTGAAAACAGTATGTTCCTATCGCATAGTGAAAACAGTGTGTTCCCAAAGCGGAATGAAGACAGTTTGTTCCTAAGGCAGAGTGAAGACAGTGTGTTCCTAATGCAGAGATAAGACAGTGTGTTCCTAATGCAGAGTGAAGACAGTGTGTTCCTACAGCAGAGTGAAGACAGTGTGTTCCTAACGCTGATTTGTGGTGTACGTGAATGGAGCAGAGTGAAGACAGTTTGTTCCTAGAGCAGAAAGAAGACAGTATGTTCCTAACCCAGAGTGAAGACAGTGTGTTCCTAGAGCAGAGTGAAGACAGTGTGTTCCTAACGCACAGTGAAGACAGTGTGTTCCTAGAGCAGAGTGAAGACAGTGTGTTCCGAGAGCAGAGTGTAGACAATGTGTTCCTAAGGCAGAGTTGCGGTGTATGTGCATGGAGCTGAGTGAAGACAGTGTGTTCCTAACGCAGAGTGAAGACAGTGTGTTCCTAGAGCAGAATGAAGACAGTGTGTTCCTAAAACAGAGTGAAGAGAGTGTCTTCCTAGAGCAGAGTGAAGACAGTGTGTTCCTAATGCAGAGTGAAGACAGTGTGTTCCTAGAGCAGAGTGAAGACAGTGTGTTCCTAACGCATAGTTAAGACAGTGTGTTCCTAACGCAGAGTGAATACAGTGCATTCCTAATGCAGAGTTGCGAAGTATGTGCATGGAGCAGAGTGAACACAGTGTGTTCCTAGAGCAGAGTTAAGACAGTGGTTCCTAATGCAGAGAGAAGACAGTGTGTTCCAAATCAGAGTGAAGAAGGTGTGTTCCTAGAGTAGAGTGAAGACAGTGTGTTCCTAACGCAGAGTTGCGGTGTATGTGCATGGAGCTGAGTGAAGACAGTGTGTTCCTACAGCAGAGTGAAGACAGTGTGTTCCTAATGCAGAGTGAACAGTGTGTTCCTAGAGCATAGTGAAGACATTGTGTTCCTAAGGCAGAGTGAACACAGTGTGTTCCTAAGGCAGAGTGAAGACAGTGTGTTCCTAACGCACAGTGAACAGTGTGTTCCTAGAGCAGAGTGAAGACATTGTGTTCCGAGAGCAGAGTGAAGACATTGTGTTCCTAGTGCAGAGTGAAGACAGTGTGTTCTAATGCAGAGTGAAGACAGTGTGTTCGTAGAGCAGAGTGACGATAGTGTGTTCCTAATGCAGAGTTGCTGTGTTTGCATGGAGCAGAGTGAAGACAGTGTGTTCCTAATGCAGAGTGAAGACAGTGTCTTCCTAGTGCAGAGTGAAGACAGTGTTCCTAAATCAGAGTGAAGACAGTGTGTTCCTAATGCAGAGTGAAGACAGTGTGTTCCTAGAGCAGAGTAAGACAGTATGTTCCTAACGCAGAGTGAAGACAGTGTGTTCCTAAAGCAGAGTGAAGACAGTGTGTTCCTAATGCAGAGTGAAGACAGTGTGTTCTTATAGCAGAGTGAAGACAGTGTGTTCCTAACGCATAGCGAAGAAGTGTGTTCCTAACGCAGAGTGAAGACAGTGTGTTCCTAACGCAGAGTGAAGACAGTGCGTTCCTAATGCAGAGTTGCGAAGTATGTGCATGGAGCAGAGTGAAGACAGTGTGTTCCTAGAGCAGAGTGAAGACAGTGTGTCCCTAATTCAGAGTGAAGACTGTGAGTTCCTGGAGCAGAGTGAAGACAGTGTTCCTGAATCAGAGTGAAGACAGTGAGTTCCTAATGCAGAGTGATGACAGTGTGTTCATAGAGCAGATTAAAGACAGTATGTTCCTAACGCAGAGTGAAGACAGTGTGTTCCTAGAGCAGAATGAAGACAGTGTGTTCCTAAAACAGAGTGAAGACAGTGTCTTCCTAGAGCAGAGTGAAGACAGTGTGTTCCTAATGCAGAGTGAAGACAGTGTGTTCCTGGAGCAGAGTGAAGACAGTGTGTTCCTAACGCATAGTTAAGACAGTGTGTTCCTAACGCAGAGTGAATACAGTGCATTCCTAATGCAGAGTTGCGAAGTATGTGCATGGAGCAGAGTGAACACAGTGTGTTCCTAGAGCAGAGTTAAGACAGTGGTTCCTAATGCAGAGAGAAGACAGTGTGTTCCTAATGCAGAGTGAAGAAGGTGTGTTCCTAGAGTAGAGTGAAGACAGTGTGTTCCTAACGCAGAGTAGCAGTGTATGTGCATGGAGCTGAGTGAAGACAGTGTGTTCCTACAGCAGAGTGAAGACAGTGTGTTCCTAATGCAGAGTGAACAGTGTGTTCCTAGATTAGAGTGAAGACATTGTGTTCCTAAGGCAGAGTGAAGACAGTGTCTTCCTAGAGCAGAGTGAAGACAGTGTGTTCCTAATGCAGAGTGAAGACAGTGTGTTCCTAGAGCAGATAGAAGACAGTGTGTTCTTAATGCAGAGTAAAGACAGTGTGTTCCTAGAGAAGAATGAAGACAGTGTGTTCCTGCTGCACAGTGAAGACAGTGTGTTCCTAATGCAGAGGGAAGGCAGTGTGTTCCTAATGCAGAGTGAAGACAGTGTGTTCCTAACGCAGAGTTGCGGTGTATGTGCATGGAGCATAGTGAAGACTGTGTGTTCCTAGAACAGAGTAAAGACAGTGTGTTCCTAATGCAGAGTGAAGACAGTGTGTTCCTAATCCAGAGTGAAGACAGTGTCTTCTTAAAGCAGAGTGAAGGCAGTGTGTTCCAAATGCAGAGTGAAGACAGTGTGTTCCTAGAGCAGAGTGAAGACAGTGTGTTCCTAACGCAGAGTTGTGGTGTATGTGAATGTAGCAGAGTGAAGACAGTGTGTTCCTAGAGCAGAGTGAAGACAGTATGTTCCTAACGCAGAGTGAAGACAGTGTGTTCCTAGAGCAGAGTGAAGACAGTGTGTTCCGAGAGCAGAGTGAAGACAATGTGTTCCTAACGCAGTGTTGTGGTGTATGTGCATGGAGCTGAGTGAAGACAGTGTGTTCCTACAGCAGAGTGAAGACACTGTGTTCCTAATGCAGAGTGAACAGTGTGTTCCTAGAGCAGAGTGAAGACAGTGTGTTCCTAACGCACAGTGAAGACAGTGTGTTCCTAGAGCAGTGTGAAGACAGTGTGTTCCGAGAGCAGGGTGAAGACATTGTGTTCCTAATGCAGAGTGAAGACAGTGTGGCCTAATGCAGAGTGAAGACAGTGTGTTCATAGAGCAGAGTGACGACAGTGTGTTCCTAATGCAGAGTTCCGGTGTTTGCATGGAGCAGAGTGAAGACTGTGTGTTCCTACAGCAGAGTGAAGACAGTTTGTTCCTAATGCAGAGTGAAGACAGTGTGTTCCTAATACAGAATGAAGACAGTGTCTTCCTAGAGCAGAGTGAAGACAGTGTGTTCCTAACGCACAGTGAAGACAGTGTGTTCTTAGAGCAGAGTGAAGACAGTGTGTTCCGAGAACAGAGTGAAGACATTGTGTTCCTAATGCAGAGTGAAGACAGTGTGTTCCTATTCCAGAGTGAAGACAGTGTGTTCTTAGAGCAGAGTGAAGACAGTGTGTTCCTAACGCAGAGTTGCGGTGTATGTGCATGGAGCAGAGTGAAGACAGTGTGTTCCTAATGCAGACTTAATACAGTATGTTCTGACAGCAGAGTGAATACAGTGTGTTCCTAACAAAGAGTTGCTGTGTATGTGCATGGAGCAGAGTGAAGACAGTGTGTTCCTAGAGCAGAGTGAAGACAGTGTGTTCTTAATGCAGAGTGAAGACAGTGTGTTCCTAGAGCAGAATGAAGACAGTGTGTTCCTAATGCAGAGTGAAGACAGTGAGTTCCTAGAGCAGAGTGAAGACAGTGTTCCTAAATCAGAGTGCAGAGAGTGTTTCTAGGGCTGAGTGAAAACAGTGTGTTCCTAATGCAGTGTGAATACAGTGTGTTCCTAATGCTGATGGAAGACAGTGTGTTCGTAGAGCAGATGAAGACAGTGTGTTCCTAACGTAGAGTTGCGGTGTATGTGCATGGAGCAGAGTGAAGACAGTGTGTTCCTAATGCAGACTTAATATAGTATGTTCCTACAGCAGAGTGAATACAGTGTGTTCCTAACAAAGAGTTGCTGTGTATGTGCATGGAGCAGAGTGAAGACAGTGTGTTCCTAGAGCAGAGTGAAGACAGTGTGTTCTTAATGCAGAGTGAAAACAGTGTGTTACTAGAGCAGAATGAAGACAGTGTGTTCCTAAAACAGAGTGAAGACAGTGTGTTCCTAACGCATAGTTAAGACAGTGTGTTCCTAACGCAGAGTGAATACAGTGCATTCCTAATGCAGAGTTGCGAAGTATGTGCATGGAGCAGAGTGAACACAGTGTGTTCCTAGAGCAGAGTTAAGACAGTGGTTCCTAATGCAGAGAGAAGACAGTGTGTTCCAAATCAGAGTGAAGAAGGTGTGTTCCTAGAGTAGAGTGAAGACAGTGTGTTCCTAACGCAGAGTTGCGGTGTATGTGCATGGAGCTGAGTGAAGACAGTGTGTTCCTACAGCAGAGTGAAGACAGTGTGTTCCTAATGCAGAGTGAACAGTGTGTTCCTAGATTAGAGTGAAGACATTGTGTTCCTAAGGCAGAGTGAACACAGTGTGTTCCTAAGGCAGAGTGAAGACAGTGTGTTCCTAACGCACAGTGAACAGTGTGTTCCTAGAGCAGAGTGAAGACATTGTGTTCCGAGAGCAGAGTGAAGACATTGTGTTCCTAATGCAGAGTGAAGACAGTGTGTTCTAATGCAGAGTGAAGACAGTGTGTTCGTAGAGCAGAGTGACGATAGTGTGTTCCTAATGCAGAGTTGCTGTGTTTGCATGGAGCAGAGTGAAGACAGTGTGTTCCTAATGCAGAGTGAAGACAGTGTCTTCCTAGTGCAGAGTGAAGACAGTGTTCCTAAATCAGAGTGAAGACAGTGTGTTCCTAATGCAGAGTGAAGACAGTGTGTTCCTAGAGCAGAGTAAGACAGTATGTTCCTAACGCAGAGTGAAGACAGTGTGTTCCTAAAGCAGAGTGAAGACAGTGTGTTCCTAATGCAGAGTGAAGACAGTGTGTTCTTATAGCAGAGTGAAGACAGTGTGTTCCTAACGCATAGCGAAGAAGTGTGTTCCTAACGCAGAGTGAAGACAGTGTGTTCCTAACGCAGAGTGAAGACAGTGCGTTCCTAATGCAGAGTTGCTTAGTATGTGCATGGAGCAGAGTGAAGACAGTGTGTTCCTAGAGCAGAGTGAAGACAGTGTGTCCCTAATTCAGAGTGAAGACTGTGAGTTCCTGGAGCAGAGTGAAGACAGTGTTCCTGAATCAGAGTGAAGACAGTGAGTTCCTAATGCAGAGTGATGACAGTGTGTTCATAGAGCAGATTAAAGACAGTATGTTCCTAACGCAGAGTGAAGACAGTGTGTTCCTAGAGCAGAATGAAGACAGTGTGTTCCTAAAACAGAGTGAAGACAGTGTCTTCCTAGAGCAGAGTGAAGACAGTGTGTTCCTAATGCAGAGTGAAGACAGTGTGTTCCTGGAGCAGAGTGAAGACAGTGTGTTCCTAACGCATAGTTAAGACAGTGTGTTCCTAACGCAGAGTGAATACAGTGCATTCCTAATGCAGAGTTGCGAAGTATGTGCATGGAGCAGAGTGAACACAGTGTGTTCCTAGAGCAGAGTTAAGACAGTGGTTCCTAATGCAGAGAGAAGACAGTGTGTTCCTAATGCAGAGTAGCAGTGTATGTGCATGGAGCTGAGTGAAGACTGTGTGTTCCTACAGCAGAGTGAAGACAGTGTGTTCCTAATGCAGAGTGAACAGTGTGTTCCTAGATTAGAGTGAAGACATTGTGTTCCTAAGGCAGAGTGAAGACAGTGTCTTCCTAGAGCAGAGTGAAGACAGTGTGTTCCTAATGCAGAGTGAAGACAGTGTGTTCCTAGAGCAGATAGAAGACAGTGTGTTCTTAATGCAGAGTAAAGACAGTGTGTTCCTAGAGAAGAATGAAGACAGTGTGTTCCTGCTGCACAGTGAAGACAGTGTGTTCCTAATGCAGAGGGAAGGCAGTGTGTTCCTAATGCAGAGTGAAGACAGTGTGTTCCTAACGCAGAGTTGCGGTGTATGTGCATGGAGCATAGTGAAGACTGTGTGTTCCTAGAACAGAGTAAAGACAGTGTGTTCCTAATGCAGAGTGAAGACAGTGTGTTCCTAATCCAGAGTGAAGACAGTGTCTTCTTAAAGCAGAGTGAAGGCAGTGTGTTCCAAATGCAGAGTGAAGACAGTGTGTTCCTAGAGCAGAGTGAAGACAGTGTGTTCCTAACGCAGAGTTGTGGTGTATGTGAATGGAGCAGAGTGAAGACAGTGTGTTCCTAGAGCAGAGTGAAGACAGTATGTTCCTAACGCAGAGTGAAGACAGTGTGTTCCTAGAGCAGAGTGAAGACAGTGTGTTCCGAGAGCAGAGTGAAGACAATGTGTTCCTAAGGCAGTGTTGTGGTGTATGTGCATGGAGCTGAGTGAAGACAGTGTGTTCCTACAGCAGAGTGAAGACACTGTGTTCCTAATGCAGAGTGAACAGTGTGTTCCTAGAGCAGAGTGAAGACAGTGTGTTCCTAACGCACAGTGAAGACAGTGTGTTCCTAGAGCAGTGTGAAGACAGTGTGTTCCGAGAGCAGGGTGAAGACATTGTGTTCCTAATGCAGAGTGAAGACAGTGTGTCCTAATGCAGAGTGAAGACAGTGTGTTCATAGAGCAGAGTGACGACAGTGTGTTCCTAATGCAGAGTTCCGGTGTTTGCATGGAGCAGAGTGAAGACTGTGTGTTCCTACAGCAGAGTGAAGACAGTTTGTTCCTAATGCAGAGTGAAGACAGTGTGTTCCTAATACAGAATGAAGACAGTGTCTTCCTAGAGCAGAGTGAAGACAGTGTGTTCCTAACGCACAGTGAAGACAGTGTGTTCTTAGAGCAGAGTGAAGACAGTGTGTTCCGAGAACAGAGTGAAGACATTGTGTTCCTAATGCAGAGTGAAGACAGTGTGTTCCTATTCCAGAGTGAAGACAGTGTGTTCTTAGAGCAGAGTGAAGACAGTGTGTTCCTAACGCAGAGTTGCGGTGTATGTGCATGGAGCAGAGTGAAGACAGTGTGTTCCTAATGCAGACTTAATACAGTATGTTCTGACAGCAGAGTGAATACAGTGTGTTCCTAACAAAGAGTTGCTGTGTATGTGCATGGAGCAGAGTGAAGACAGTGTGTTCCTAGAGCAGAGTGAAGACAGTGTGTTCTTAATGCAGAGTGAAGACAGTGTGTTCCTAGAGCAGAATGAAGACAGTGTGTTCCTAATGCAGAGTGAAGACAGTGAGTTCCTAGAGCAGAGTGAAGACAGTGTTCCTAAATCAGAGTGCAGAGAGTGTTTCTAGGGCAGAGTGAAAACAGTGTGTTCCTAATGCAGTGTGAATACAGTGTGTTCCTAATGCTGATGGAAGACAGTGTGTTCGTAGAGCAGATGAAGACAGTGTGTTCCTAACGTAGAGTTGCGGTGTATGTGCATGGAGCAGAGTGAAGACAGTGTGTTCCTAATGCAGACTTAATATAGTATGTTCCTACAGCAGAGTGAATACAGTGTGTTCCTAACAAAGAGTTGCTGTGTATGTGCATGGAGCAGAGTGAAGACAGTGTGTTCCTAGAGCAGAGTGAAGACAGTGTGTTCTTAATGCAGAGTGAAAACAGTGTGTTACTAGAGCAGAATGAAGACAGTGTGTTCCTAATGCAGAGTGAAGACAGTGAGTTCCTAGAGCAGAGTGAAGACAGTGTTCCTAAATCAGAGTGAAGAGGGTGTTTCTAGAGCAGAGTGAAGACAGTTTGTTCCTAGAGCAGAGTGAAAACAGTATGTTCCTATCGCATAGTGAAAACAGTGTGTTCCCAAAGCGGAATGAAGACAGTTTGTTCTAAGGCAAAGTGAAGACAGTGTGTTCCTAATGCAGAGTGAAGACAGTGTTTTCCTAGAGCAGAATGAAGACAGTGTGTTCCTAAAACAGAGTGAAGACAGTGTCTTCCTAGAGCAGAGTGAAGACAGTGTGTTCCTAATGCAGAGTGAAGACAGTGTGTTCCTGGAGCAGAGTGAAGACAGTGTGTTCCTAACGCATAGTTAAGACAGTGTGTTCCTAACGCAGAGTGAATACAGTGCATTCCTAATGCAGAGTTGCGAAGTATGTGCATGGAGCAGAGTGAACACAGTGTGTTCCTAGAGCAGAGTTAAGACAGTGGTTCCTAATGCAGAGAGAAGACAGTGTGTTCCTAATGCAGAGTGAAGAAGGTGTGTTCCTAGAGTAGAGTGAAGACAGTGTGTTCCTAACGCAGAGTAGCAGTGTATGTGCATGGAGCTGAGTGAAGACAGTGTGTTCCTACAGCAGAGTGAAGACAGTGTGTTCCTAATGCAGAGTGAACAGTGTGTTCCTAGATTAGAGTGAAGACATTGTGTTCCTAAGGCAGAGTGAAGACAGTGTCTTCCTAGAGCAGAGTGAAGACAGTGTGTTCCTAATGCAGAGTGAAGACAGTGTGTTCCTAGAGCAGATAGAAGACAGTGTGTTCTTAATGCAGAGTAAAGACAGTGTGTTCCTAGAGAAGAATGAAGACAGTGTGTTCCTGCTGCACAGTGAAGACAGTGTGTTCCTAATGCAGAGGGAAGGCAGTGTGTTCCTAATGCAGAGTGAAGACAGTGTGTTCCTAACGCAGAGTTGCGGTGTATGTGCATGGAGCATAGTGAAGACTGTGTGTTCCTAGAACAGAGTAAAGACAGTGTGTTCCTAATGCAGAGTGAAGACAGTGTGTTCCTAATCCAGAGTGAAGACAGTGTCTTCTTAAAGCAGCGTGAAGGCAGTGTGTTGCAAATGCAGAGTAAAGACAGTGTGTTCCTAGAGCAGAGTGAAGACAGTGTGTTCCTAACGCAGAGTTGTGGTGTATGTGAATGGAGCAGAGTGAAGACAGTGTGTTCCTAGAGCAGAGTGAAGACAGTATGTTCCTAACGCAGAGTGAAGACAGTGTGTTCCTAGAGCAGAGTGAAGACAGTGTGTTCCGAGAGCAGAGTGAAGACAATGTGTTCCTAACGCAGTGTTGTGGTGTATGTGCATGGAGCTGAGTGAAGACAGTGTGTTCCTACAGCAGAGTGAAGACACTGTGTTCCTAATGCAGAGTGAACAGTGTGTTCCTAGAGCAGAGTGAAGACAGTGTGTTCCTAACGCACAGTGAAGACAGTGTGTTCCTAGAGCAGTGTGAAGACAGTGTGTTCCGAGAGCAGGGTGAAGACATTGTGTTCCTAATGCAGAGTGAAGACAGTGTGTCCTAATGCAGAGTGAAGACAGTGTGTTCATAGAGCAGAGTGACGACAGTGTGTTCCTAATGCAGAGTTCCGGTGTTTGCATGGAGCAGAGTGAAGACTGTGTGTTCCTACAGCAGAGTGAAGACAGTTTGTTCCTAATGCAGAGTGAAGACAGTGTGTTCCTAATACAGAATGAAGACAGTGTCTTCCTAGAGCAGAGTGAAGACAGTGTGTTCCTAACGCACAGTGAAGACAGTGTGTTCGTAGAGCAGAGTGAAGACAGTGTGTTCCGAGAACAGAGTGAAGACATTGTGTTCCTAATGCAGAGTGAAGACAGTGTGTTCCTATTCCAGAGTGAAGATAGTGTGTTCTTAGAGCAGAGTGAAGACAGTGTGTTCCTAACGCAGAGTTGCGGTGTATGTGCATGGAGCAGAGTGAAGACAGTGTGTTCCTAATGCAGACTTAATACAGTATGTTCTGACAGCAGAGTGAATACAGTGTGTTCCTAACAAAGAGTTGCTGTGTATGTGCATGGAGCAGAGTGAAGACAGTGTGTTCCTAGAGCAGAGTGAAGACAGTGTGTTCTTAATGCAGAGTGAAGACAGTGTGTTCCTAGAGCAGAATTAAGACAGTGTGTTCCTAATGCAGAGTGAAGACAGTGAGTTCCTAGAGCAGAGTGAAGACAGTGTTCCTAAATCAGAGTGCAGAGAGTGTTTCTAGGGCAGAGTGAAAACAGTGTGTTCCTAACGCATAGTTAAGACAGTGTGTTCCTAACGCAGAGTGAATACAGTGCATTCCTAATGCAGAGTTGCGAAGTATGTGCATGGAGCAGAGTGAACACAGAGTGTTCCTAGAGCAGAGTTAAGACAGTGGTTCCTAATGCAGAGAGAAGACAGTGTGTTCCTAATGCAGAGTGAAGAAGGTGTGTTCCTAGAGTAGAGTGAAGACAGTGTGTTCCTAACGCAGAGTTGCGGTGTATGTGCATGGAGCTGAGTGAAGACAGTGTGTTCCTACAGCAGAGTGAAGACAGTGTGTTCCTAATGCAGTGTGAATACAGTGTGTTCCTAATGCTGATGGAAGACAGTGTGTTCGTAGAGCAGATGAAGACAGTGTGTTCCTGACGTAGAGTTGCGGTGTATGTGCATGGAGCAGAGTGAAGACAGTGTGTTCCTAATGCAGACTTAATACAGTATGTTCCTACAGCAGAGTGAATACAGTGTGTTCCTAACAAAGAGTTGCTGTGTATGTGCATGGAGCAGAGTGAAGACAGTGTGTTCCTAGAGCAGAGTGAAGACAGTGTGTTCTTAATGCAGAGTGAAAACAGTGTGTTACTAGAGCAGAATGAAGACAGTGTGTTCCTAATGCAGAGTGAAGACAGTGAGTTCCTAGAGCAGAGTGAAGACAGTTTGTTCCTAGAGCAGAGTGAAAACAGTATGTTCCTATCGCATAGTGAAAACAGTGTGTTCCCAAAGCGGAATGAAGACAGTTTATTCCTAAGGCAGAGTGAAGACAGTGTGTTCCTAATGCAGAGATAAGACAGTGTGTTCCTAATGCAGAGTGAAGACAGTGTGTTCCTACAGCAGAGTGAAGACAGTGTGTTCCTAACGCAGAGTTGTGGTGTACGTGAATGGAGCAGAGTGAAGACAGTTTGTTCCTAGAGCAGAATGAAGACAGTATGTTCCTAACCCAGAGTGAAGACAGTGTGTTCCTAGAGCAGAGTGAAGACAGTGTGTTCCTAACGCACAGTGAAGACAGTGTGTTCCTAGAGCAGAGTGAAGACAGTGTGTTCCGAGAGCAGAGTGTAGACAATGTGTTCCTAAGGCAGAGTTGCGGTGTATGTGCATGGAGCTGAGTGAAGACAGTGTGTTCTTAGAGCAGAGTGAAGACAGTGTGTTCTTAATGCAGAGTGAAGACAGTGTGTTCATAGAGCAGAATGAAGATAGTGTGTTCCTACTGCATAGTGAAGACAGTGTGTTCCTAACGCAGAGTGAATACAGTGCGTTCCTAATGCAGAGTTGCGAAGTATGTGCATGGAGCAGAGTGAACACAGTGTGTTCCTAGAGCAGAGTTAAGACAGTGTGTTCCTAACGCACACTGAAGACAGTGTGTTCCTAGAGCAGAGTGAAGACACAGTATTCCGAGAGCAGAGTGAAGACAATGTGTTCCTTACGCAGAGTTGCGGTGCATGTGCATGGAGCTGAGTGAAGACAGTGTGTTCCTACAGCAGACTGAAAACAGTGTGTTCCTAATGCAGAGTGAACAGTGTGTTCCTAGAGCATAGTGAAGACAGTGTGTTCCAAATGCAGAGTGAAGACAGTGTGTTCCTAAAGCAGAGTGAAGACAGTGTGTTCCTAGAGCAGAGTGAAGACAGTGTGTTCCTCGAGCAGAGTGAAGACAGTTACTTCCGAGAGCAGAGTGAAGACATTTTGTTCCTAATGCAGAGTGAAGACAGTGTGTTCCTTATGCAGAGTGAAGACAGTGAGTTCGTAGAGCAGAGTGAAGACAGTGTGTTCCTAACGCAGAGTTGCGGTGTATGTGCATGGAGTGTGTTCATAGAGCAGAATGAAGATAGTGTGTTCCTACTGCAGAGTGAAGACAGTTTGTTCCTGATGCAGAGTGAAGACAGTGTGTTCCTAATGCAGAGTGAAGACAGTGCGTTCCTAATGCAGAGTGATGACAGTGTGTTCCTAACGCATATTGAAGACAGTGTGTTCCTAATGCAGAGTGAAGACAGTGTGTTCCTAATGCAGAGTTGCGAAGTATGTGCATGGAACAGAGTGAAGACAGTGTGTTCCTAGAGCAGAGTGAAGACAGTGGGTTCCTAATTCAGAGTGAAGATAGTGAGTTCCTGGAGCAGAGTGAAGACAGTGTTCCTAGAGTGAAGACAGTGTGTTCCTAATGCAGAGTGAAGACAGTTTGTTCCTAACGCAGAGTGAAGACAGTGTGTTCCTAACGCAGATCTGCGGTGTATGTGCATGGAGCAGAGTGAAGACAGTATGTTCCTAATGCAGACTTAACACAGTATGTTCCTACAGCAGAGTGAATGCAGTGTGTTCCTAACAAAGAGTTGCTTTGTATGTGCATGGAGCAGAGTGAAGACAGTGTGTTCCTAGAGCAGAGTGAAGACAGTGTGTACTTAATGCAGAGTGAAGACAGTGTGTTCCTAGAGCAGAATGAAGACAGTGTGTTCCTAATGCAGATTGAAGACAGTGAGTTCCTAGAGCAGAGTGAAGACAGTGTTTTCCTAATGCAGAGTGAACAGTGTGTTCCTAGAGCAGAGTGAAGACAGTATGTTCCTAAGACAGAGTGAAGACAGTGTGTTCCTAAAGCAGAGTGAAGACAGTGTGTTCTAGAGCAGAGTGAAGACAGTGTGTTCCTAACGCACAGTGAAGACAGTGTGTTCTTAGAGCAGAGTGAAGACAGTGTGTTCCGAGAACAGAGTGAAGACATTGTGTTCCTAATGCAGAGTGAAGACAGTGTGTTCCTATTCCAGAGTGAAGACAGTGTGTTCTTAGAGCAGAGTGAAGACAGTGTGTTCCTAACGCAGAGTTGCGGTGTATGTGCATGGAGCAGAGTGAAGACAGTGTGTTCCTAATGCAGACTTAATACAGTATGTTCCGACAGTAGAGTGAATACAGTGTGTTCCTAACAAAGAGTTGCTGTGTATGTGCATGGAGCAGAGTGAAGACAGTGTGTTCCTAGAGCAGAGTGAAGACAGTGTGTTCTTAATGCAGAGTGAAGACAGTGTGTTCCTAGAGCAGAATGAAGACAGTGTGTTCCTAATGCAGAGTGAAGACAGTGAGTTCCTAGAGCAGAGTGAAGACAGTGTTCCTAAATCAGAGTGCAGAGAGTGTTTCTAGGGCAGAGTGAAAACAGTGTGTTCCTAATGCAGTGTGAATACAGTGTGTTCCTAATGCTGATGGAAGACAGTGTGTTCGTAGAGCAGATGAAGACAGTGTGTTCCTAAGGTAGAGTTGCGGTGTATGTGCATGGAGCAGAGTGAAGACAGTGTGTTCCTAATGCAGACTTAATACAGTATGTTCCTACAGCAGAGTGAATACAGTGTGTTCCTAACAAAGAGTTGCTGTGTATGTGCATGGAGCAGAGTGAAGACAGTGTGTTCCTAGAGCAGAGTGAAGACAGTGTGTTCTTAATGCAGAGTGAAAACAGTGTGTTACTAGAGCAGAATGAAGACAGTGTGTTCCTAATGCAGAGTGAAGACAGTGAGTTCCTAGAGCAGAGTGAAGACAGTGTTCCTAAATCAGAGTGAAGAGGGTGTTTCTAGAGCAGAGTGAAGACAGTTTGTTCCTAGAGCAGATTGAAAACAGTATGTTCCTATCGCATAGTGAAAACAGTGTGTTCCCAAAGCGGAATGAAGACAGTTTGTTCCTAAGGCAGAGTGAAGACAGTGTGTTCCTAATGCAGAGATAAGACAGTGTGTTCCTAATGCAGAGTGAAGACAGTGTGTTCCTACAGCAGAGTGAAGACAGTGTGTTCCTAACGCAGAGTTGTGGTGTACGTGAATGGAGCAGAGTGAAGACAGTTTGTTCCTAGAGCAGAATGAAGACAGTATGTTCCTAACCCAGAGTGAAGACAGTGTGTTCCTAGAGCAGAGTGAAGACTGTGTGTTCCTAACGCACAGTGAAGACAGTGTGTTCCTAGAGCAGAGTGAAGACAGTGTGTTCCGAGAGCAGAGTGTAGACAATGTGTTCCTAAGGCAGAGTTGCGGTGTATGTGCACAGAGCTGAGTGAAGACAGTGTGTTCCTAACGCAGAGTGAAGAGAGTGTCTTCCTAGAGCAGAGTGAAGACAGTGTGTTCCTAATGCAGAGTGAAGAGAGTGTCTTCCTAGAGCAGAGTGAAAACAGTGTGTTCCTAAAACAGAGTGAAGAGAGTGTCTTCCTAGAGCAGAGTGAAGACAGTGTGTTCCTAATGCAGAGTGAAGACAGTGTGTTCCTAGAGCAGAGTGAAGACAGTGTGTTCCTAACGCATAGTTAAGACAGTGTGTTCCTAACGCAGAGTGAATACAGTGCATTCCTAATGCAGAGTTGCGAAGTATGTGCATGGAGCAGAGTGAACACAGTGTGTTCCTAGAGCAGAGTTAAGACAGTGGTTCCTAATGCAGAGAGAAGACAGTGTGTTCCTAATGCAGAGTGAAGAAGGTGTGTTCCTAGAGTAGAGTGAAGACAGTGTGTTCCTAACGCAGAGTGGCGGTGTATGTGCATGGAGCTGAGTGAAGACAGTGTGTTCCTACAGCAGAGTGAAGACAGTGTGTTCCTAATGCAGTGTGAATACAGTGTGTTCCTAATGCTGATGGAAGACAGTGTGTTCGTAGAGCAGATGAAGACAGTGTGTTCCTAACGTAGAGTTGCGGTGTATGTGCATGGAGCAGAGTGAAGACAGTGTGTTCCTAATGCAGACTTAATACAGTATGTTCCTACAGCAGAGTGAATACAGTGTGTTCCTAACAAAGAGTTGCTGTGTATGTGCATGGAGCAGAGTGAAGACAGTGTGTTCCTAGAGCAGAGTGAAGACAGTGTGTTCTTAATGCAGAGTGAAAACAGTGTGTTACTAGAGCAGAATGAAGACAGTGTGTTCCTAATGCAGAGTGAAGACAGTGAGTTCCTAGAGCAGAGTGAAGACAGTGTTCCTAAATCAGAGTGAAGAGGGTGTTTCTAGAGCAGAGTGAAGACAGTTTGTTCCTAGAGCAGAGTGAAAACAGTATGTTCCTATCGCATAGTGAAAACAGTGTGTTCCCAAAGCGGAATGAAGACAGTTTGTTCCTAAGGCAGAGTGAAGACAGTGTGTTCCTAATGCAGAGATAAGACAGTGTGTTCCTAATGCAGAGTGAAGACAGTGTGTTCCTACAGCAGAGTGAAGACAGTGTGTTCCTAACGCAGAGTTGTGGTGTACGTGAATGGAGCAGAGTGAAGACAGTTTGTTCCTAGAGCAGAATGAAGACAGTGTGTTCCAAACCCAGAGTGAAGACAGTGTGTTCCTAGAGCAGAGTGAAGACAGTGTGTTCCTAACGCACAGTGAAGACAGTGTGTTCCTAGAGCAGAGTGAAGACAGTGTGTTCCGAGAGCAGAGTGTAGACAATGTGTTCCTAAGGCAGAGTTGCGGTGTATGTGCATGGAGCTGAGTGAAGACAGTGTGTTCCTAACGCAGAGTGAAGACAGTGTGTTCCTAGAGCAGAATGAAGACAGTGTGTTCCTAAAACAGAGTGAAGAGAGTGTCTTCCTAGAGCAGAGTGAAGACAGTGTGTTCCTAATGCAGAGTGAAGACAGTGTGTTCCTAGAGCAGAGTGAAGACAGTGTGTTCCTAACGCATAGTTAAGACAGTGTGTTCCTAACGCAGAGTGAATACAGTGCATTCCTAATGCAGAGTTGCGAAGTATGTGTATGGAGCAGAGTGAACACAGTGTGTTCCTAGAGCAGAGTTAAGACAGTGGTTCCTAATGCAGAGAGAAGACAGTGTGTTCCAAATCAGAGTGAAGAAGGTGTGTTCCTAGAGTAGAGTGAAGACAGTGTGTTCCTAACGCAGAGTTGCGGTGTATGTGCATGGAGCTGAGTGAAGACAGTGTGTTCCTACAGCAGAGTGAAGACAGTGTGTTCCTAATGCAGAGTGAACAGTGTGTTCCTAGAGCATAGTGAAGACATTGTGTTCCTAAGGCAGAATGAACACAGTGTGTTCCTAAGGCAGAGTGAAGACAGTGTGTTCCTAACGCACAGTGAACAGTGTGTTCCTAGAGCAGAGTGAAGACAGTGTGTTCCGAGAGCAGAGTGAAGACATTGTGTTCTTAATGCAGAGTGAAGACAGTGTGTTCTAATGCAGAGTGAAGACAGTGTGTTCGTAGAGCAGAGTGACGATAGTGTGTTCCTAATGCAGAGTTGCTGTGTTTGCATGGAGCAGAGTGAAGACTGTGTGTTCCTACAGCAGAGTAAAGACAGTGTGTTCCTAATGCAGAGTGAAGACAGTGTGTTCCTAATGCAGGGTGAAGACAGTGTCTTCCTAGTGCAGAGTGAAGACAGTGTTCCTAAATCAGAGTGAAGACAGTGTGTTCCTAATGCAGAGTGAAGACAGTGTGTTCCTAGAGCAGAGTAAGACAGTATGTTCCTAACGCAGAGTGAAGACAGTGTGTTCCTAAAGCAGAGTGAAGACAGTGTGTTCCTAATGCAGAGTGAAGACAGTGTGTTCTTATAGCAGAGTGAAGACAGTGTGTTCCTAACGCATAGCGAAGACAGTGTGTTCCTAACGCAGAGTGAAGACAGTGTGTTCCTAACGCAGAGTGAAGACACTGCGTTCCTAATGCAGAGTTGCGAAGTATGTGCATGGAGCAGAGTGAAGACAGTGTGTTCCTAGAGCAGAGTGAAGACAGTGTGTTCCTAGAGCAGAGTGAAGACAGTGTGTCCCTAATTCAGAGTGAAGACTGTGAGTTCCTGGAGCAGAGTGAAGACAGTGTTCCTGAATCAGAGTGAAGACAGTGAGTTCCTAATGCAGAGTGATGACAGTGTGTTCATAGAGCAGATTAAAGACAGTATGTTCCTAACGCAGAGTGAAGACAGTGTGTTCCTAGAGCAGAATGAAGACAGTGTGTTCCTAAAACAGAGTGAAGACAGTGTCTTCCTAGAGCAGAGTGAAGACAGTGTGTTCCTAATGCAGAGTGAAGACAGTGTGTTCCTGGAGCAGAGTGAAGACAGTGTGTTCCTAACGCATAGTTAAGACAGTGTGTTCCTAACGCAGAGTGAATACAGTGCATTCCTAATGCAGAGTTGCGAAGTATGTGCATGGAGCAGAGTGAACACAGTGTGTTCCTAGAGCAGAGTTAAGACAGTGGTTCCTAATGCAGAGATAAGACAGTGTGTTCCTAATGCAGAGTGAAGACAGTGTGTTCCTACAGCAGAGTGAAGACAGTGTGTTCCTAACGCAGAGTTGTGGTGTACGTGAATGGAGCAGAGTGAAGACAGTTTGTTCCTAGAGCAGAATGAAGACAGTATGTTCCTAACCCAGAGTGAAGACAGTGTGTTCCTAGAGCAGAGTGAAGACAGTGTGTTCCGAGAGCAGAGTGTAGACAATGTGTTCCTAAGGCAGAGTTGCGGTGTATGTGCACGGAGCTGAGTGAAGACAGTGTGTTCCTAACGCAGAGTGAAGACAGTGTGTTCCTAGAGCAGAATGAAGACAGTGTGTTCCTAAAACAGAGTGAAGAGAGTGTCTTCCTAGAGCAGAGTGAAGACAGTGTGTTCCTAATGCAGAGTGAAGACAGTGTGTTCCTAGAGCAGAGTGAAGACAGTGTGTTCCTAACGCATAGTTAAGACAGTGTGTTCCTAACGCAGAGTGAATACAGTGCATTCCTAATGCAGAGTTGCGAAGTATGTGCATGGAGCAGAGTGAACACAGTGTGTTCCTAGAGCAGAGTTAAGACAGTGGTTCCTCATGCAGAGAGAAGACAGTGTGTTCCTAATGCAGAGTGAAGAAGGTGTGTTCCTAGAGTAGAGTGAAGACAGTGTGTTCCTAACGCAGAGTTGCGGTGTATGTGCATGGAGCTGAGTGAAGACAGTGTGTTCCTACAGCAGAGTGAAGACAGTGTGTTCCTAATGCAGTGTGAATACAGTGTGTTCCTAATGCTGATGGAAGACAGTGTGTTCGTAGAGCAGATGAAGACAGTGTGTTCCTAACGTAGAGTTGCGGTGTATGTGCATGGAGCAGAGTGAAGACAGTGTGTTCCTAATGCAGACTTAATACAGTATGTTCCTACAGCAGAGTGAATACAGTGTGTTCCTAACAAAGAGTTGCTGTGTATGTGCATGGAGTAGAGTGAAGACAGTGTGTTCCTAGAGCAGAGTGAAGACAGTGTGTTCTTAATGCAGAGTGAAAACAGTGTGTTACTAGAGCAGAATGAAGACAGTGTGTTCCTAAAGCAGAGTGAAGAAAGTGAGTTCCTAGAGCAGAGTGAAGACAGTGTTCCTAAATCAGAGTGAAGAGGGTGTTTCTAGAGCAGAGTGAAGACAGTTTGTTCCTAGAGCAGAGTGAAAACAGTATGTTCCTATCGCATAGTGAAAACAGTGTGTTCCCAAAGCGGAATGAAGACAGTTTGTTCCTAAGGCAAAGTGAAGACAGTGTGTTCCTAATGCAGAGTGAAGACAGTGTGTTCCTAGAGCAGAATGAAGACAGTGTGTTCCTAAAACAGAGTGAAGACAGTATCTTCCTAGAGCAGAGTGAAGACAGTGTGTTCCTAATGCAGAGTGAAGACAGTGTGTTCCTGGAGCAGAGTGAAGACAGTGTGTTCCTAACACATAGTTAAGACAGTGTGTTCCTAACGCAGAGTGAATACAGTGCATTCCTAATGCAGAGTTGCGAAGGATGTGCATGGAGCAGAGTGAACACAGTGTGTTCCTAGAGCAGAGTTAAGACAGTGGTTCCTAATGCAGAGAGAAGACAGTGTGTTCCTAATGCAGAGTGAAGAAGGTGTGTTCCTAGAGTAGAGTGAAGACAGTGTTTTCCTAACGCAGAGTAGCAGTGTATGTGCATGGAGCTGAGTGAAGACAGTGTGTTCCTACAGCAGAGTGAAGACAGTGTGTTCCTAATGCAGAGTGAACAGTGTGTTCCTAGATTAGAGTGAAGACATTGTGTTCCTAAGGCAGAGTGAAGACAGTGTCTTCCTAGAGCAGAGTGAAGACAGTGTGTTCCTAATGCAGAGTGAAGACAGTGTGTTCCTAGAGCAAATAGAAGACAGTGTGTTCTTAATGCAGAGTAAAGACAGTGTGTTCCTAGAGAAGAATGAAGACAGTGTGTTCCAGCTGCACAGTGAAGACAGTGTGTTCCTAATGCAGAGGGAAGGCAGTGTGTTCCTAATGCAGAGTGAAGACAGTGTGTTCCTAACGCAGAGTTGCGGTGTATGTGCATGGAGCATAGTGAAGACTGTGTGTTCCTAGAACAGAGTAAAGACAGTGTGTTCCTAATGCAGAGTGAAGACAGTGTGTTCCTAATCCAGAGTGAAGACAGTGTCTTCTTAAAGCAGAGTGAAGGCAGTGTGTTCCAAATGCAGAGTGAAGACAGTGTGTTCCTAGAGCAGAGTGAAGACAGTGTGTTCCTAACGCAGAGTTGTGGTGTATGTGAATGGAGCAGAGTGAAGACAGTGTGTTCCTAGAGCAGAGTGAAGACAGTATGTTCCTAACGCAGAGTGAAGACAGTGTGTTCCTAGAGCAGAGTGAAGACAGTGTGTTCGAGAGCAGAGTGAAGACAATGTGTTCTTAACGCAGTGTTGTGGTGTATGTGCATGGAGCTGAGTGAAGACAGTGTGTTCCTACAGCAGAGTGAAGACACTGTGTTCCTAATGCAGAGTGAACAGTGTGTTCCTAGAGCAGAGTGAGGACAGTGTGTTCCTAACGCACAGTGAAGACAGTGTGTTCCTAGAGCAGTGTGAAGACAGTGTGTTCCGAGAGCAGGGTGAAGACATTGTGTTCCTAATGCAGAGTGAAGACAGTGTGTCCTAATTCAGAGTGAAGACAGTGTGTTCATAGAGCAGAGTGACGACAGTGTGTTCCTAATGCAGAGTTCCGGTGTTTGCATGGAGCAGAGTGAAGACTGTGTGTTCCTACAGCAGAGTGAAGACAGTTTGTTCCTAATGCAGAGTGAAGACAGTGTGTTCCTAATACAGAATGAAGACAGTGTCTTCCTAGAGCAGAGTGAAGACAGTGTGTTCCTAACGCACAGTGAAGACGGTGTGTTCTTAGAGCAGAGTGAAGACAGTGTGTTCCGAGAACAGAGTGAAGACATTGTGTTCCTAATGCAGAGTGAAGACAGTGTGTTCCTATTCCAGAGTGAAGACAGTGTGTTCTTAGAGCAGAGTGAAGACAGTGTTTCCTAACGCAGAGTTGCGGTGTATGTGCATGGAGCAGAGTGAAGACAGTGTGTTCCTAATGCAGACTTAATACAGTATGTTCTGACAGCAGAGTGAATACAGTGTGTTCCTAACAAAGAGTTGCTGTGTATGTGCATGGAGCAGAGTGAAGACAGTGTGTTCCTAGAGCAGAGTGAAGACAGTGTGTTCTTAATGCAGAGTGAAGACAGTGTGTTCCTAGAGCAGAATGAAGACAGTGTGTTCCTAATGCAGAGTGAAGACAGTGAGTTCCTAGAGCAGAGTGAAGACAGTGTTCCTAAATCAGAGTGCAGAGAGTGTTTCTAGGGCAGAGTGAAAACAGTGTGTTCCTAATGCAGTGTGAATACAGTGTGTTCCTAATGCTGATGGAAGACAGTGTGTCCGTAGAGCAGATGAAGACAGTGTGTTCCTAACGTAGAGTTGCGGTGTATGTGCATGGAGCAGAGTGAAGACAGTGTGTTCCTAATGCAGACTTAATATAGTATGTTCCTACAGCAGAGTGAATACAGTGTGTTCCTAACAAAGAGTTGCTGTGTATGTGCATGGAGCAGAGTGAAGACAGTGTGTTCCTAGAGCAGAGTGAAGACAGTGTGTTCTTAATGCAGAGTGAAAACAGTGTGTTACTAGAGCAGAATGAAGACAGTGTGTTCCTAATGCAGAGTGAAGACAGTGAGTTCCTAGAGCAGAGTGAAGACAGTATTCCTAAATCAGAGTGAAGAGGGTGTTTCTAGAGCAGAGTGAAAACAGTTTGTTCCTAGAGCAGAGTGAAAACAGTATGTTCCTATCGCATAGTGGAAACAGTGTGTTCCCAAAGCGGAATGAAGACAGTTTGTTCCTAAGGCAGAGTGAAGACAGTGTGTTCCTAATGCAGAGATAAGACAGTGTGTTCCTAATGCAGAGTGAAGACAGTGTGTTCCTACAGCAGAGTGAAGACAGTGTGTTCCTAACGCAGAGTTGTGGTGTACGTGAATGGAGCAGAGTGAAGACAGTTTGTTCCTAGAGCAGAATGAAGACAGTATGTTCCTAACCCAGAGTGAAGACAGTGTGTTCCTAGAGCAGAGTGAAGACAGTGTGTTCCTAATGCACAGTGAAGACAGTGTGTTCCTAGAGCAGAGTGAAGACAGTGTGTTCCGAGAGCAGAGTGTAGACAATGTGTTCCTAAGGCAGAGTTGCGGTGTATGTGCACGGAGCTGAGTGAAGACAGTGTGTTCCTAACGCAGAGTGAAGACAGTGTGTTCCTAGAGCAGAATGAAGACAGTGTGTTCCTAAAACAGAGTGAAGAGAGTGTCTTCCTAGAGCAGAGTGAAGACAGTGTGTTCCTAATGCAGAGTGAAGACAGTGTGTTCCTAGAGCAGAGTGAAGACAGTGTGTTCCTAACGCATAGTTAAGACAGTGTGTTCCTAACGCAGAGTGAATACAGTGCATTCCTAATGCAGAGTTGCGAAGTATGTGCATGGAGCAGAGTGAACACCGTGTGTTCCTAGAGCAGAGTTAAGACAGTGGTTCCTAATGCAGAGAGAAGACAGTGTGTTCCTAATGCAGAGTGAAGAAGGTGTGTTCCTAGAGTAGAGTGAAGACAGTGTGTTCCTAACGCAGAGTTGCGGTGTATGTGCATGGACCTGAGTGAAGACAGTGTGTTCCTAATGCAGTGTGAATACAGTGTGTTCCTAATGCTGATGGAAGACAGTGTGTTCGTAGAGCAGATGAAGACAGTGTGTTCCTAACGTAGAGTTGCGGTGTATGTGCATGGAGCAGAGTGAAGACAGTGTGTTCCTAATGCAGACTTAATACAGTATGTTCCTACAGCAGAGTGAATACAGTGTGTTCCTAACAAAGAGTTGCTGTGTATGTGCATGGAGCAGAGTGAAGACAGTGTGTTCCTAGAGCAGAGTGAAGACAGTGTGTTCTTAATGCAGAGTGAAAACAGTGTGTTACTAGAGCAGAATGAAGACAGTGTGTTCCTAATGCAGAGTGAAGACAGTGAGTTCCTAGAGCAGAGTGAAGACAGTGTTCCTAAATCAGAGTGAAGAGGGTGTTTCTAGAGCAGAGTGAAGACAGTTTGTTCCTAGAGCAGAGTGAAAACAGTATGTTCCTATCGCATAGTGAAAACAGTGTGTTCCCAAAGCGGAATGAAGACAGTTTGTTCCTAAGGCAAAGTGAAGACAGTGTGTTCCTAATGCAGAGATAAGACAGTGTGTTCCTAATGCAGAGTGAAGACAGTGTGTTCCTAACGCAGAGTTGTGGTGTACGTGAATGGAGCAGAGTGAAGACAGTTTGTTCCTAGAGCAGAATGAAGACAGTATGTTCCTAACCCAGAGTGAAGACAGTGTGTTCCTAGAGCAGAGTGAAGACAGTGTGTTCCTAACGCACAGTGAAGACAGTGTGTTCCTAGAGCAGAGTGAAGACAGTGTGTTCCGAAAGCAGAGTGTAGACAATGTGTTCCTAAGGCAGAGTTGCGGTGTATGTGCATGGAGATGAGTGAAGACAGTGTGTTCCTAAAACAGAGTGAAGAGAGTGTCTTCCTAGAGCAGAGTGAAGACAGTGTGTTCCTAATGCAGAGTGAAGACAGTGTGTTCCTAGAGCAGAGTGAATACAGTGTGTTCCTAACACATAGTTAAGACAGTGTGTTCCTAACGCAGAGTGAATACAGTGCATTCCTAATGCAGAGTTGCGAAGTATGTGCATGGAGCAGAGTGAACAGAGTGTGTTCCTAGAGCAGAGTTAAGACAGTGGTTCCTAATGCAGAGAGAAGACAGTGTGTTCCTAATGCAGAGTGAAGAAGGTGTGTTCCTAGAGTAGAGTGAAGACAGTGTGTTCCTAACGCAGAGTGGCGGTGTATGTGCATGGAGCTGAGTGAAGACAGTGTGTTCCTACAGCAGAGTGAAGACAGTGTGTTCCTAATGCAGTGTGAATACAGTGTGTTCCTAATGCTGATGGAAGAGAGTGTGTTCGTAGAGCAGATGAAGACAGTGTGTTCCTAACGTAGAGTTGCGGTGTATGTGCATGGAGCAGAGTGAAGACAGTGTGTTCCTAATGCAGACTTAATACAGTATGTTCCTACAGCAGAGTGAATACAGTGTGTTCCTAACAAAGAGTTGCTGTGTATGTGCATGGAGCAGAGTGAAGACAGTGTGTTCCTAGAGCAGAGTGAAGACAGTGTGTTCTTAATGCAGAGTGAAAACAGTGTGTTACTAGAGCAGAATGAAGACAGTGTGTTCCTAATGCAGAGTGAAGACAGTGAGTTCCTAGAGCAGAGTGAAGACAGTGTTCCTAAATCAGAGTGAAGAGGGTGTTTCTAGAGCAGAGTGAAGACAGTTTGTTCCTAGAGCAGAGTGAAAACAGTATGTTCCTATCGCATAGTGAAAACAGTGTGTTCCCAAAGCGGAATGAAGACAGTTTGTTCCTAAGGCAGAGTGAAGACAGTGTGTTCCTACAGCAGAGTGAAGACAGTGTGTTCCTAACGCAGAGTTGTGGTGTACGTGAATGGAGCAGAGTGAAGACAGTTTGTTCCTAGAGCAGAATGAAGACAGTATGTTCCTAACCCAGAGTGAAGACAGTGTGTTCCGAGAGCAGAGTGAAGACAGTGTGTTCCTAACGCACAGTGAAGACAGTGTGTTCCTAGAGCAGAGTGAAGACAGTGTGTTCCGAGAGCAGAGTGTAGACAATGTGTTCCTAAGGCAGAGTTGCGGTGTATGTGCATGGAGCTGAGTGAAGACAGTGTGTTCCTAACGCAGAGTGAAGACAGTGTGTTCCTAGAGCAGAATGAAGACAGTGTGTTCCTAAAACAGAGTGAAGAGAGTGTCTTCCTAGAGCAGAGTGAAGACAGTGTGTTCCTACAGCAGAGTGAAGACAGTGTGTTCCTAACGCAGAGTTGTGGTGTACGTGAATGGAGCAGAGTGAAGACAGTTTGTTCCTAGAGCAGAATGAAGACAGTATGTTCCTAACCCAGAGTGAAGACAGTGTGTTCCGAGAGCAGAGTGAAGACAGTGTGTTCCTAACGCACAGTGAAGACAGTGTGTTCCTAGAGCAGAGTGAAGACAGTGTGTTCCGAGAGCAGAGTGTAGACAATGTGTGCCTAAGGCAGAGTTGCGGTGTATGTGCATGGAGCTGAGTGAAGACAGTGTGTTCCTAACGCAGAGTGAAGACAGTGTGTTCCTAGAGCAGAATGAAGACAGTGTGTTCCTAAAACAGAGTGAAGAGAGTGTCTTCCTAGAGCAGAGTGAAGACAGTGTGTTCCTAATGCAGAGTGAAGACAGTGTGTTCCTAGAGCAGAGTGAAGACAGTGTGTTCCTAACGCATTGTTAAGACAGTGTGTTCCTAACGCAGAGTGAATACAGTGCATTCCTAATGCAGAGTTGCGAAGTATGTGCAGAGAGCAGAGTGAACACAGTGTGTTCCTAGAGCAGAGTTAAGACAGTGGTTCCTAATGCAGAGAGAAGACAGTGTGTTCCTAATGCAGAGTGAAGAAGGTGTGTTCCTAGAGTAGAGTGAAGACAGTGTGTTCCTAACGCAGAGTTGCGGTGTATGTGCATGGAGCTGAGTGAAGACAGTGTGTTCCTACAGCAGAGTGAAGACAGTGTGTTCCTAATGCAGAGTGAACAGTGTGTTCCTAGAGCATAGTGAAGACATTGTGTTCCTAAGGCAGAGTGAACACAGTGTGTTCCTAAGGCAGAGTGAAGACAGTGTTTTCCTAACGCACAGTGAACAGTGTCTTCCTAGAGCAGAGTGAAGACAGTGTGTTCCGAGAGCAGAGTGAAGACATTGTGTTCCTAATGCAGAGTGAAGACAGTGTGTTCTAATGCAGAGTGAAGACAGTGTGTTCGTAGAGCAGAGTGACGATAGTGTGTTCCTAATGCAGAGTTGCTGTGTTTGCATGGAGCAGAGTGAAGACTGTGTGTTCCTACAGCAGAGTGAAGACAGTTTGTTCCTAATGCAGAGTGAAGACAGTGTGTTCCTAATGCAGAGTGAAGACAGTGTCTTCCTAGTGCAGAGTGAAGACAGTGTTCCTAAATCAGAGTGAAGACAGTGTGTTTCTAATGCAGAGTGAAGACAGTGTGTTCCTAAAGCAGAGTAAGACAGTATGTTCCTAACGCAGAGTGAAGACAGTGTGTTCCTAGAGCAGAGTGAAGACAGTGTGTTCCTAATGCTGAGTGAAGACAGTGTGTTCTTAGAGCAGAGTGAAGACAGTGTGTTCCTAACGCATAGTGAAGACAGTGTGTTCCTAACGCATAGTGAAGACAGTGTGTTCCTAACGCAGAGTGAAGACAGTGCGTTCCTAACGCAGAGTTGCGAAGTATGTACATGGAGCAGAGTGAAGACAGTTTGTTCCTAGAGCAGAGTGAAGACAGTGTGTTCCTAATTCAGAGTGAAGACTGTGAGTTCCTGGAGCAGAGTGAAGACAGTGTTCCTGAATCACAGTGAAGACATTGAGTTCCTAATGCAGAGTGAATACAGTGCGTTACAAATGCAGAGTTGCGAAGAATGTGCATGGAGCAGAGTGAACACAGTGTGTTCCTAGAGCAGAGTTAAGACAGTGGGTTCCTAATGCAGAGAGAAGACAGTGTGTTCCTAATGCAGAGTGAAGACAGTGTCTTACTAGAGCAGAGTGAAGACAGTGTGTTCCTAATGCAGAGTGAAGACAGTGTGTTCCTAGAGCAGAGGGAAGACATTGTGTTCCTAACGCATATTTAAGACAGTGTGTTCCTAACGCAGAGTGAAGACAGTGCCTTCCTAATGCAGAGTTGCGAAGTATGTGCATGGAGCAGAGTGAAGACGGTGTGTTCCTAGAGCAGAGTGAAGACAGTGGGTTCCTAATGCAGAGTGAAGACAGTGAGTTCCTAGAGCAGAGTGAAGACAGTGTTCCTAAATCAGAGTGAAGACAGTGTGTTCCTAATGCAGAGTGAAGACAGTGTGTTCCTAGAGCAGAGTAAGACAGTATGTTCCTAACGCAGAGTGAAGACAGTGTGTTCCTAAAGCAGAGTGAAGACAGTGTGTTCCTAATGCAGAGTGAAGACAGTGTGTTCTTATAGCAGAGTGAAGACAGTGTGTTCCTAACGCATAGCGAAGACAGTGTGTTCCTAAGGCAGAGTGAAGACAGTGTGTTCCTAACGCAGAGTGAAGACAGTGCGTTCCTAATGCAGAGTTGCGAAGTATGTGCATGGAGCAGAGTGAAGACAGTGTGTTCCTAGAGCAGAGTGAAGACAGTGTGTCCCTAATTCAGAGTGAAGACTGTGAGTTCCTGGAGCAGAGTGAAGACAGTGTTCCTGAATCAGAGTGAAGACAGTGAGTTCCTAATGCAGAGTGATGACAGTGTGTTCATAGAGCAGATTAAAGACAGTATGTTCCTAACGCAGAGTGAAGACAGTGTGTTCCTAGAGCAGAATGAAGACAGTGTGTTCCTAAAACAGAGTGAAGACAGTGTCTTCCTAGAGCAGAGTGAAGACAGTGTGTTCCTAATGCAGAGTGAAGACAGTGTGTTCCTGGAGCAGAGTGAAGACAGTGTGTTCCTAACGCATAGTTAAGACAGTGTGTTCCTAACGCAGAGTGAATACAGTGCATTCCTAATGCAGAGTTGCGAAGTATGTGCATGGAGCAGAGTGAACACAGTGTGTTCCTAGAGCAGAGTGAAGACAGTGTGTTCCTAATGCATAGTGAAGACAGTGTGTTCCTAGAGCAGAGTGCATACAGTGTGTTCCTAACGCAGAGTTTTAGTGTATGTGCATGGAGCAGAGTGAAGACAGTGTGTTCCTAACGCATAGTGAAGACAATGTGTTCCTAATGCATAGTGTTCCTAGAGCAGAGTACATACAGTGTGTTCCTAGAGCAGAGAGAAGACAGTGTGTTCCTAACGCATAGTGAAGACAGTGTGTCCCTAACGCATAGTTAAGACAGTATGTTCATAACGCATAGTGAAGACAGTGTGTTCCTAGAGCAGAGTGAAGACAGTGTGTTCCGAGAGCAGAGTGAAGACAATGTGTTCCTAACGCAGAGTTGCGGTGTATGTGTATGGAGCAGAGTGAAGACAGTGTGTTCCTAATGCAGAGTGAACACAGCGTCTTCCTAGTGCAGAGTGAAGACAGTGTGTTCCTAATGCAGAGTGAAGACAGTGTGTTCTTAGAGCAGAGTGAAGACAGTGTGTTCCTAACGCAAAGTGAAGACAGTATGTTCCTAATGCATATTGAAGACAGTGTGTTCCTAACACAGAGTGAAGACAGTGCGTTCCTAAGGCAGAGTTGCGAACTATGTGCATGGAGCAGAGTGAAGAGAGTGTGTTCCTAGAGCAGAGTGAAGACAGTGTGTTCCTAATGCAGAGTGAAGACAGTGTGTTCCTAATTCAGAGTGAAGACAGTATGTTCATAGAGCAGAATAAAGACAGTATGTTCCTAACGCAGAGTGAAGACAGTGTGTTACTAGAGCAGAATGAAGACAGTGTTTTCCTAAAACAGAGTGAAGACAGTGTGTTCCTAACGCAGAGTTGCGGTGTATGTGCATGGAGCAGAGTGAAGACAGTGTGTTCCTAAAGCAGAGTGAAGACAGTGTGTTCCTAGAGCAGAGTGAAGACAGTGTGTTCCGAGAGCAGAGTGAAGACATTGTGTTCCTAATGCAGAGTGAAGACAGTGTGTTCCGAGAGCAGATTGAAGACATTGTGTTCCTAATGCAGAGTGAAGACAGTGTGTTCCTAATGCAGAGTGAAGACAATGTGTTCGTAGAGCAGAGTGAAGACATTGTGTTCCTAGAGCAGAGTGAAGACAGTGTGTTCCTAACGCAGAGTTGCGGTGTATGTGCATGGAGCAGAGTGAAGACTGTGAGTTCCTACAACAGAGTGAAGACAGTGTGTTCCTAATGTAGAGTGAAGACAGTATCTTCCTAGAGCAGAGTGAAGACAGTGTGTTCCTAGAGCAGAATGAATACAGTGTGTTCCTAATGCAGAGTGAAGACAGTGTCTTCCTAGATCAGAGTGAAGACAGTGTGTTCCTAAGGCAGAGTGAAGACAGTGTGTTCCTAAAGCAGAGTGAAGACAGTGTGTTCCTAGAGCAAGTGAAGACAGTGTGTTCCGAGAGCAGAGTGAAGACATTGTGTTCCTAGAGCAGAGTGAAGACAGTGTGTTCCTAACGCAGAGTTGCGGTGTATGTGCATGGAGCAGAGTGAAGACTGTGAGTTCCTACAGCAGAGTGAAGACAGTTTGTTCTTAATGCAGAGTGAAGACAGTGTGTTCCTAATTCAGAGTGAAGACAGTGCGTTCCTAACGCAGATTTGCGAAGTATGTGCATGGAGCAGAGTGAGTCAGTATGTTCCTAGAGCAGAGAGAAGACAGTGGGTTCCTAATTTAGAGTGAGACAGTGAGATCCTAGAGCAGAGTGAAGACAGTGTTCCTAAATCAGAGTGAAGAAAGTGTTTTCCTAATGCAGAGTGAAAACAGTTTGTTCCTAACGCAGAGTGAAGACAGTGTGTTCCTAACGCAGAGTTGCGGTGTTTGTGCATGGAGCTGAGTGAAGACAGTGTCTTCCTAGAGCAGAGTGAAGACAGTATGTTCCTAACGCATATTGAAGACAGTTTGTTCCTAACACATAGTGAAACAGTATGTTCCTAACGCGTAGTGAAGACAGTCTGTTCCTAACGCAGAGTTGCGGAGTATGTGCATGGAGCAGAGTGAAGACAGTGTGTTCCTAGAGCGGAATGAAGACAGTTTGTTCCTAACGCAGAGAGAAGACAGTGTGTTCGTAATGCAGAGTTGTGGTGTATGTGAATGGAGCAGAGTGAAGACAGTGTGTTCCTAGAGCAGAGTGAAGACAGTATGTTCCTAACGCAGAGAAAAAACAGTGTGTTCCTAGAGCAGAGTTAAGACAGTGTGTTCCTAATGCACAGTGAAGACAGTGTGTTCCTAGAGCAGAGTGAAGACAGTGTGTTCCGAGAGCAGAGTGAAGACAATGTGTTCCTAACGCAGAGTTGCGGTTTATGTGCATGGAGCTGAGTGAAGACAGTGTGTTCCTACAGCAGAGTGAAGACAGTGTGTTCCTAATGCAGAGTGAACAGTGTGTTCCTAGAGCAGAGTGAAGACAGTGTGTTCCTAAGGCAGAGTGAAGAAAGTGTGTTCCTAAAGCAGAGTGAAGACAGGGTGTTCCTAGAGCAGAGTGAAGACAGTGTGTTCCGAGAGCAGAGTGAAGACATTGTGTTCCTAGAGCAGAGAAGATAGTGTCTTCCTAACGCAGAGTTGCGGTGTATGTGCATGGAGCAGAGTGAAGACTGTGTGTTCCTACAGCAGAGTGAAGACAGTTTGTTCCTAATGCAGCGTGAAGACAGTGTGTTCCTAATGCAGAGTGAAGACAGTGTCTTCCTAGAGCAGAGTGAAGACAGTGTGTTCCTAGAGCGGAATGAAGACTGTTTGTTCCTAACGCAGAGAGAAGACAGTGTGTTCCTAATGCAGAGAGAAGACAGTGTGTTCCTAATGCAGAGTGAAGACAGTGTGTTCCTAGAGCAGAGTGAAGACAGTGTGTTCCTAACGCAGAGTTGTGGTGTATGTGAATGGAGCAGAGTGAAGACAGTGTGTTCCTAGAGCAGAGTGAAGACAGTATGTTCCTAACGCAGAGTGAAGACAGTGTGTTCCTAGAGCATAGTGAAGACAGTGTGTTCCTAACGCACAGTGAAGACAGTGTGTTCCTAGAGCAGAGTGAAGACAGTGTGTTCCGAGAGCAGAGTGAAGACTATGTGTTCCTAACGCAGAGTTGCGGTGTATGTGCATGGAGCTGAGTGAAGACAGTGTGTTCCTACAGCAGAGTGAAGACAGTGTGTTCCTAATGCGGAGTGAGGACAGTGTGTTCCTAGAGCAGAGTGAAGACAGTTTGTTCCTAATGCAGAGTGAAGACAGTGTGTTCCTAGAGCAGAATGAAGACAGTGTGTTCCTAATGCAGAGTGAAGACAGCGAGTTCCTAGAGCAGAGTGAAGACAGTGAAGACAGTGTGTTCCTAGAGCAGAATGAAGACAGTGTTCCTAAATCATAGTGAAGACACTTTGTTCCTAATGCAGAGTGAAGACAGTGTGTTCCTAACGCAAAGTGAAGACAGTGTGTTCCTAATGCATAGTGAAGACAGTGTGTTCCTAACGCAGAGTGAAGACAGTGCCTTCCTAACGCAGAGTTGCGAAGTATGTGCATGGAGCAGAGTGAAGACAGTGTGTTCCTAGAGCAGAGTGAAGACAGTGGGTTCCTAATTCAGAGAGAAGACAGTGAGTGCCTGGAGCAGAGTGAAGACAGTGTTCCTGAATCAGAGTGAAGACAGTGTGTTCTTAATGCAGAGTGAAGACAGTGTGTTCCTAATGCAGAGTGAAGACAGTGTGTTCATAGAGCAGAGTAAAGACAGTATGTTCCTAAAGCAGAGTGAAGACAGTGTGTTACTAGAGCAGAATGAAGACAGTGTGTTCCTAAAACAGAGTGAAGAAAGTGTGTTCCTAAGGCAGAGTTGCGGTATGTGTGAACGGAGCAGAGTGAAGACAGTGATTTCCTAGAGCAGATTGAATGCAGTGTGTTCTTAATGCAGAGTGAGGACAGTGTGTTCCAAGAGCAGAGTGAAGACAGTGTGTTCCTAACGCATAGTGAAGACAGTGTGTTCCTAACTCATAGTGAAGACAGTGTGTTCCTAATGCAGAGTGAAGACAGTGTGTTCCTAGAGCAGAGTGAAGACAGTGTGTTCCTAATGCATAGTGAAGACAGTGTGTTCCTAACGCAGAGTGAATACAGTGCGTTCCTAATGCAGAGTTGCGAAGTATGTGCATGGAGCAGAGTGAACACAGTGTGTTCCTTGAGCAGAGATAAGACAGTGGGTTCTTAATGCAGAGAGAAGACAGTGTGTTCCTAATGCAGAGTGAAGACAGTGTGTTCCTAGAGCAGAGTAAAGACAGTGTGTTCCTAACGCAGATTTGTGGTGTATGTGAATGGAGCAGAGTGAAGACAGTGTGTTCATAGAGCAGAGTGAAGACAGTATGTTCCTAATGCAGAGTGAAGACAATGTGTTCCTAAAGCAGAGTTGCGGTGTATGTGCTTGGAGCTGAGTGAAGACAGTGTGTTCCTAATGCAGAGTGAAGACAGTGTGTTCCTAATGCAGAGTGAACAGTGTGTTCCTAAAGCACAGTGAAGAGAGTGTGTTCCTAGAGCAGACTGAAGACAGTGTGTTCCGAGAGCAGAGTGAAGACATTGTGTTCCTAATGCAGAGTGAAGACAGTGTGTTCCTAACGCAGAGTGAAGACAGTGTCTTTCTAGAGCAGAGTGAAGACAGTGTGTTCCTAATGCAGAGTGAAGACAGTGTGTTCCTATAGCAGAGGGAAGACTGTGTGTTCCTAACGCATATTGAAGACAGTGTGTTCCTAATTCAGAGTGAAGACAGTGCGTTCCTAACGCAGAGTTGCGAAGTATGTGCATGGAGCAGAGTGACGTCTGTGTGTTCCTAGAGCATAGTGAAGACAGTTTGTTCCTAATGCAGAGTGAAGACAGTGTGTTCCTATATGCAGAGTGAAGACAATGTCTTCCTAGAGCAGAGTGAAGACAGTGTGTTCCTAAGTCAGAGTGAAGACAATGTGTTCATAGAGCAGAGGGAAGACAGTGTGTTCCTAACGCATATTGAAGATGTGTGTTCCTAATTCAGAGTGTAGACAGTGCGTTCCTAGAGCAGAGTGAAGACAGTGTTCCAAAATCAGAGTGAAGAAAGTGTGTTCCTAACGCAGAGTTGCGGTGTATGTGCATGGAGCAGAGTGAAGACAGTGTGTTCCTAATACAGGCTTAATACAGTATGTTCCTACAGCAGAGTGAATACAGTGTGTTCCTAACAAAGAGTTGCTGTGTATGTGCATGGAGCATAGTGAAGACAGTGGGTTCCTAGAGCAGAGTGAAGACAGTGTGTTCCTAATGTAGAGTGAAGACAGTGTGTTCCCAATGCAGAGTGAAGACAGTATGTTCGTAGAGCAGAGAGAAGACAGTGTGTTCCTAACGCAGAGTTGCGGTGTATGTGCATGGAGTAGAGTGAAGACTGTGTGTTCCTAGAGCAGAGTGAAGACAGTGTGTTTCTAATGCAGAGTGAAGACAGTGTGTTCCTAATCCAGAGTGAAGACAGTGTCTTTCTAGAGCAGAGTGAAGACAGTGTGTTCCTAATGCAGAGTGAAGACAGTGTCTTCCTAGAGCAGAGTGAAGATAGTGTGTTCCTAATGCATAGTGAAGACAGTGTGTTCCTAACGCAGAGTGAATATAGTGCGTTCCTAATGCAGATTTGCGAAGTATGTGCATGGAGCAGAGTGAACACAGTGTGTTCCTAGAGCAGAGATAAGACAGTGGGTTCCTAATGCAGAGAGAAGACAGTGTGTTCCTAATGCAGAGTGAAGACAGTGTGTTCCTAGAGCAGAGAAGAGACAGTATGTTCCTAAGGCAGAGTGAAGACAGTGTGTTCCTAGAGCAGAGTGAAGACAGTGTGTTCCGAGAGCAGAGTGAAGACAATGTGTTCGTAACGCAGAGTTGCGGTGTATGTGCATGGAGCTGAGTGAAGACAGTGTGTTCCTACAGCAGAGTGAAGACAGTGTGTTCCTAATGCAGAGTGAACAGTGTGTTCCTAGAGCAGAGAGAAGAGAGTGTGTTCCTAAGGCAGAGTGAAGACTGTGTGTTCCTAGAGCAGAGTGAAGACAGTGTGTTCCTAATGCAGAGTGAAGACAGTGTGTTCCTAATCCAGAGTGAAGACAGTGTCTTCCTAGAGCAGAGTGAAGACAGTGTGTTCCTAATGCAGAGTGAAAACAGTGTGGTCCTAGAGCAGAGTGAAGACAGTGTGCTCCTAACGCATAGTTAAGACAGTGTGTTCCTAAGGCAGAGTGAATACAGTGCGTTCCTAATGCAGAGTTGCGAAGTATGTGCATGGAGCAGAGTGAACACAGTGTGTTCCTAGAGCAGAGTTAAGACAGTAGGTTCCTAATGCAGAGAGAAGACAGTGTGTTCCTAATGCAGAGTCAAGACAGTGTGTTCCTAGAGCAGAGTGAAGACAGTCTGTTCCTAACGCAGAGTTGTGGTGTATGTGAATGTAGCAGAGTGAAGACAGTGTGTTCCTAGAGCAGAGTGAAGACAGTATGTTCCTAACGCAGAGTGAAGACAGTGTGTTCCTAGAGCAGAGTGAAGACAGTGTGTTCCTAGAGCAGAGTGAAGACAGTGTGTTCCGAGAGCAGAGTGAAGAAAATATGTTCCTAAAGCAGAGTTGCGGTGTATGTGCATGGAGAGGAGTGAAGACAGTGTGTTCCTACAGCAGATTGAAGACACTGTGTTCCTAATGCAGAGTGAACAGTGTGTTCCTAGAGCAGAGTGAAGATAGTATGTTCCTAACGCAGAGTGAAGACAGTGTGTTCCTAGAGCAGAGTGAAGACAGTGTGTTCCTAACGCACAGTGAAGACATTGTGTTCCTAGAGCAGAGTGAAGACATTGTGTTCCTAATGCAGAGTGAAGACAATGTGTTCCTAATGAAGAGTGAAGACAGTGTGTTCGTAGAGCAGAGTGAAGACAGTGTGTTCGTAGAGCAGAGTGAAGACAGTGTGTTAATAACGCAGAGTTGCAGTGTATGTGCATGGAGCAGAGTGAAGACTGTGTGTTCCTAATGCAGAGTGAAGACAGTGTCTTTCTAGAGCAGAGTGAAGACAGTGTGTTCCTAATGCAGAGTGAAGACAGTGTCTTCCTAGAGCAGAGTGAAGACAGTGTGTTCCTAATGCAGAGTGAAGACAGTGTGTTCCTAGAGCAGAGGGAAGACAGTGTGTTCCTAACGCATATTGAAGACAGTGTGTTCCTAATGCAGACTTAATACAGTATGTTCCTACAGCAGAGTGAATACAGTATGTTCCTAACAAAGAGTTGCTGTGTATGTGCATGGAGCAGAGTGAAGACAGTGTGTTCCTAGAGCAGAGTGAAGACAGTGTGTTCTTAATGCAGAGTGAAGACAGTGTGTTCCTAGAGCAGAATGAAGACAGTGTGTTCCTACTGCAGAGTGAAGACAGTGTGTTCCTAATGCAGAGTGAAGGCAGTGTGTTCCTAATGCAGAGTGAAAACAGTGTGTTCCTAACGCAGAATTGCGGTGTATGTGCATGGAGCATAGTGAAGACTGTGTGTTCCTAGAGCAGAGTGAAGACAGTTTGTTCTTAATGCAGAGTGAAGACAGTGTGTTCCTAATGCAGAGTGAAGACAGTGTCTTCCTAGAGCAGAGTGAAGACAGTGTGTTCCTTATGCAGAGTGAAGACAGTGTGTTCCTAGAGCAGAGTAAAGACAGTGTGTTCCTAACGCATAGTGAAGACAGTGTGTTCCTAACGCAGAGTGAATACAGTGCGTTCCTAATGCAGAGTGAAGACAGTGTGTTCCTAATGCATAGTGAAGACAGTGTCTTCCTAGAGCAGAGTGAAGACAGTGTGTTCCTAGAGCGGAATGAAGACTGTTTGTTCCTAACGCAGAGAGAAGACAGTGTGTTCCTAATGCAGAGAGAAGACAGTGTGTTCCTAATGCAGAGTGAAGACAGTGTGTTCCTACAGCAGAGTGAAGACAGTGTGTTCCTAACGCAGAGTTGTGGTGTATGTGAATGGAGCAGAGTGAAGACAGTGTGTTCCTAGAGCAGAGTGAAGACAGTATGTTCCTAACGCAGAGTGAAGACAGTGTGTTCCTAGAGCATAGTGAAGACAGTGTGTTCCTAACGCACAGTGAAGACAGTGTGTTCCTAGAGCAGAGTGAAGACAGTGTGTTCCGAGAGCAGAGTGAAGACTATGTGTTCCTAACGCAGAGTTGCGGTGTATGTGCATGGAGCTGAGTGAAGACAGTGTGTTCCTACAGCAGAGTGAAGACAGTGTGTTCCTAATGCGGAGTGAGGACAGTGTGATCCTAGAGCAGAGTGAAGACAGTTTGTTCCTAATGCAGAGTGAAGACAGTGTGTTCCTAGAGCAGAATGAAGACAGTGTGTTCCTAATGCAGAGTGAAGACAGCGAGTTCCTAGATCAGAGTGAAGACAGTGAAGACAGTGTGTTCCTAGAGCAGAATGAAGACAGTGTGTTCCTAATGCAGAGTGAAGACAGCGAGTTCCTAGAGCAGAGTGAAGACAGTGTTCCTAAATCAGAGTGAAGACACTTTGTTCCTAATGCAGAGTGACGACAGTGTGTTCCTAACGCAAAGTGAAGACAGTGTGTTCCTAATGCATAGTGAAGACAGTGTGTTCCTAACGCAGAGTGAAGACAGTGCCTTCCTAACGCAGAGTTGCGAAGTATGTGCATGGAGCAGAGTGAAGACAGTGTGTTCCTAGAGCAGAGTGAAGACAGTGGGTTCCTAATTCAGAGAGAAGACAGTGAGTGCCTGGAGCAGAGTGAAGACAGTGTTCCTGAATCAGAGTGAAGACAGTGTGTTCTTAATGCAGAGTGAAGACAGTGTGTTCCTAATGCAGAGTGAAGACAGTGTGTTCATAGAGCAGAGTAAAGACAGTATGTTCCTAAAGCAGAGTGAAGACAGTGTGTTACTAGAGCAGAATGAAGACAGTGTGTTCCTAAAACAGAGTGAAGAAAGTGTGTTCCTAAGGCAGAGTTGCGGTATGTGTGAACGGAGCAGAGTGAAGACAGTGATTTCCTAGAGCAGATTGAATGCAGTGTGTTCTTAATGCAGAGTGAGGACAGCGTGTTCCAAGAGCAGAGTGAAGACAGTGTGTTCCTAACGCATAGTGAAGACAGTGTGTTCCTAACTCATAGTGAAGACAGTGTGTTCCTAATGCAGAGTGAAGACAGTGTGTTCCTAGAGCAGAGTGAAGACAGTGTGTTCCTAATGCATAGTGAAGACAGTGTGTTCCTAACGCAGAGTGAATACAGTGCGTTCCTAATGCAGAGTTGCGAAGTATGTGCATGGAGCAGAGTGAACACAGTGTGTTCCTTGAGCAGAGATAAGACAGTGGGTTCTTAATGCAGAGAGAAGACAGTGTGTTCCTAATGCAGAGTGAAGACAGTGTGTTCCTAGAGCAGAGTAAAGACAGTGTGTTCCTAACGCAGAGTTGTGGTGTATGTGAATGGAGCAGAGTGAAGACAGTGTGTTCATAGAGCAGAGTGAAGACAGTATGTTCCTAATGCAGAGTGAAGACAATGTGTTCCTAAAGCAGAGTTGCGGTGTATGTGCTTGGAGCTGAGTGAAGACAGTGTGTTCCTAATGCAGAGTGAAGACAGTGTGTTCCTAATGCAGAGTGAACAGTGTGTTCCTAAAGCACAGTGAAGAGAGTGTGTTCCTAGAGCAGACTGAAGACAGTGTGTTCCGAGAGCAGAGTGAAGACATTGTGTTCCTAATGCAGAGTGAAGACAGTGTGTTCCTAACGCAGAGTGAAGACAGTGTCTTTCTAGAGCAGAGTGAAGACAGTGTGTTCCTAATGCAGAGTGAAGACAGTGTGTTCCTATAGCAGAGGGAAGACTGTGTGTTCCTAACGCATATTGAAGACAGTGTGTTCCTAATTCAGAGTGAAGACAGTGCGTTCCTAACGCAGAGTTGCGAAGTATGTGCATGGAGCAGAGTGACGTCTGTGTGTTCCTAGAGCATAGTGAAGACAGTTTGTTCCTAATGCAGAGTGAAGACAGTGTGTTCCTATATGCAGAGTGAAGACAATGTCTTCCTAGAGCAGAGTGAAGACAGTGTGTTCCTAAGTCAGAGTGAAGACAATGTGTTCATAGAGCAGAGGGAAGACAGTGTGTTCCTAACGCATATTGAAGATGTGTGTTCCTAATTCAGAGTGTAGACAGTGCGTTCCTAGAGCAGAGTGAAGACAGTGTTCCAAAATCAGAGTGAAGAAAGTGTGTTCCTAACGCAGAGTTGCGGTGTATGTGCATGGAGCAGAGTGAAGACAGTGTGTTCCTAATACAGGCTTAATACAGTATGTTCCTACAGCAGAGTGAATACAGTGTGTTCCTAACAAAGAGTTGCTGTGTATGTGCATGGAGCATAGTGAAGACAGTGGGTTCCTAGAGCAGAGTGAAGACAGTGTGTTCCTAATGCAGAGTGAAGACAGTGTGTTCCCAATGCAGAGTGAAGACAGTATGTTCGTAGAGCAGAGAGAAGACAGTGTGTTCCTAACGCAGAGTTGCGGTGTATGTGCATGGAGTAGAGTGAAGACTGTGTGTTCCTAGAGCAGAGTGAAGACAGTGTGTTTCTAATGCAGAGTGAAGACAGTGTGTTCCTAATCCAGAGTGAAGACAGTGTCTTTCTAGAGCAGAGTGAAGACAGTGTGTTCCTAATGCAGAGTGAAGACAGTGTCTTCCTAGAGCAGAGTGAAGATAGTGTGTTCCTAATGCATAGTGAAGACAGTGTGTTCCTAACGCAGAGTGAATACAGTGCGTTCCTAATGCAGATTTGCGAAGTATGTGCATGGAGCAGAGTGAACACAGATTGTTCCTAGAGCAGAGATAAGACAGTGTGTTCCTAATGCAGAGAGAAGACAGTGTGTTCCTAATGCAGAGTGAAGACAGTGTGTTCCTAGAGCAGAGAAGAGACAGTATGTTCCTAAGGCAGAGTGAAGACAGTGTGTTCCTAGAGCAGAGTGAAGACAGTGTGTTCCGAGAGCAGAGTGAAGACAATGTGTTCGTAACGCAGAGTTGCGGTGTATGTGCATGGAGCTGAGTGAAGACAGTGTGTTCCTACAGCAGAGTGAAGACAGTGTGTTCCTAATGCAGAGTGAACAGTGTGTTCCTAGAGCAGAGAGAAGAGAGTGTGTTCCTAAGGCAGAGTGAAGACTGTGTGTTCCTAGAGCAGAGTGAAGACAGTGTGTTCCTAATGCAGAGTGAAAACAGTGTGGTCCTAGAGCAGAGTGAAGACAGTGTGCTCCTAACGCATAGTTAAGACAGTGTGTTCCTAAGGCAGAGTTAATACAGTGCGTTCCTAATGCAGAGTTGCGAAGTATGTGCATGGAGAAGAGTGAACACAGTGTGTTCCTAGAGCAGAGTTAAGACAGTAGGTTCCTAATGCAGAGAGAAGACAGTGTGTTCCTAATGCAGAGTCAAGACAGTGTGTTCCTAGAGCAGAGTGAAGACAGTGTGTTCCTAACGCAGAGTTGTGGTGTATGTGAATGTAGCAGAGTGAAGACAGTGTGTTCCTAGAGCAGAGTGAAGACAGTATGTTCCTAACGCAGAGTGAAGACAGTGTGTTCCTAGAGCAGAGTGAAGACAGTGTGTTCCTAGAGCAGAGTGAAGACAGTGTGTTCCGAGAGCAGAGTGAAGAAAATATGTTCCTAAAGCAGAGTTGCGGTGTATGTGCATGGAGAGGAGTGAAGACAGTGTGTTCCTACAGCAGATTGAAGACACTGTGTTCCTAATGCAGAGTGAACAGTGTGTTCCTAGAGCAGAGTGAAGATAGTATGTTCCTAACGCAGAGTGAAGACAGTGTGTTCCTAGAGCAGAGTGAAGACAGTGTGTTCCTAACGCACAGTGAAGACATTGTGTTCCTAGAGCAGAGTGAAGACATTGTGTTCCTAATGCAGAGTGAAGACAATGTGTTCCTAATGAAGAGTGAAGACAGTGTGTTCGTAGAGCAGAGTGAAGACAGTGTGTTCGTAGAGCAGAGTGAAGACAGTGTGTTAATAACGCAGAGTTGCAGTGTATGTGCATGGAGCAGAGTGAAGACTGTGTGTTCCTAGAGCAGAGTGAAGACAGTTTGTTCCTAATGCAGAGTGAAGACAGTGTGTTCCTAATGCAGAGTGAAGACAGTGTCTTCCTAGAGCAGAGTGAAGACAGTGTGTTCCTAATGCAGAGTGAAGACAGTGTGTTCCTAGAGCAGAGGGAAGACAGTGTGTTCCTAACGCATATTGAAGACAGTGTGTTCCTAATGCAGACTTAATACAGTATGTTCCTACAGCAGAGTGAATACAGTGTGTTCCTAACAAAGAGTTGCTGTGTATGTGCATGGAGCAGAGTGAAGACAGTGTGTTCCTAGAGCAGAGTGAAGACAGTGTGTTCTTAATGCAGAGTGAAGACAGTGTGTTCCTAGAGCAGAATGAAAACAGTGTGTTCCTACTGCAGAGTGAAGACAGTGTGTTCCTAATGCAGAGTGAAGGCAGTGTGTTCCTAATGCAGAGTGAAAACAGTGTGTTCCTAACGCAGAGTTGCGGTGTATGTGCATGGAGCATAGTGAAGACTGTGTGTTCCTAGAGCAGAGTGAAGACAGTTTGTTCTTAATGCAGAGTGAAGACAGTGTGTTCCTAATGCAGAGTGAAGACAGTGTCTTCCTAGAGCAGAGTGAAGACAGTGTGTTCCTTATGCAGAGTGAAGACAGTGTGTTCCTAGAGCAGAGTAAAGACAGTGTGTTCCTAACGCATAGTGAAGACAGTGTGTTCCTAACGCAGAGTGAATACAGTGCGTTCCTAATGCAGAGTGAAGACAGTGTGTTCCTAATGCAGAGTGAAGACAGTGTCTTCCTAGAGCAGAGTGAAGACAGTGTGTTCCTAGAGCGGAATGAAGACTGTTTGTTCCTAACGCAGAGAGAAGACAGTGTGTTCCTAATGCAGAGAGAAGACAGTGTGTTCCTAATGCAGAGTGAAGACAGTGTGTTCCTACAGCAGAGTGAAGACAGTGTGTTCCTAACGCAGAGTTGTGGTGTATGTGAATGGAGCAGAGTGAAGACAGTGTGTTCCTAGAGCAGAGTGAAGACAGTATGTTCCTAACGCAGAGTGAAGACAGTGTGTTCCTAGAGCATAGTGAAGACAGTGTGTTCCTAACGCACAGTGAAGACAGTGTGTTCCTAGAGCAGAGTGAAGACAGTGTGTTCCGAGAGCAGAGTGAAGACTATGTGTTCCTAACGCAGAGTTGCGGTGTATGTGCATGGAGCTGAGTGAAGACAGTGTGTTCCTACAGCAGAGTGAAGACAGTGTGTTCCTAATGCGGAGTGAGGACAGTGTGATCCTAGAGCAGAGTGAAGACAGTTTGTTCCTAATGCAGAGTGAAGACAGTGTGTTCCTAGAGCAGAATGAAGACAGTGTGTTCCTAATGCAGAGTGAAGACAGCGAGTTCCTAGATCAGAGTGAAGACAGTGAAGACAGTGTGTTCCTAGAGCAGAATGAAGACAGTGTGTTCCTAATGCAGAGTGAAGACAGCGAGTTCCTAGAGCAGAGTGAAGACAGTGTTCCTAAATCAGAGTGAAGACACTTTGTTCCTAATGCAGAGTGACGACAGTGTGTTCCTAACGCAAAGTGAAGACAGTGTGTTCCTAATGCATAGTGAAGACAGTGTGTTCCTAACGCAGAGTGAAGACAGTGCCTTCCTAACGCAGAGTTGCGAAGTATGTGCATGGAGCAGAGTGAAGACAGTGTGTTCCTAGAGCAGAGTGAAGACAGTGGGTTCCTAATTCAGAGAGAAGACAGTGAGTGCCTGGAGCAGAGTGAAGACAGTGTTCCTGAATCAGAGTGAAGACAGTGTGTTCTTAATGCAGAGTGAAGACAGTGTGTTCCTAATGCAGAGTGAAGACAGTGTGTTCATAGAGCAGAGTAAAGACAGTATGTTCCTAAAGCAGAGTGAAGACAGTGTGTTACTAGAGCAGAATGAAGACAGTGTGTTCCTAAAACAGAGTGAAGAAAGTGTGTTCCTAAGGCAGAGTTGCGGTATGTGTGAACGGAGCAGAGTGAGGACAGCGTGTTCCAAGAGCAGAGTGAAGACAGTGTGTTCCTAACGCATAGTGAAGACAGTGTGTTCCTAACTCATAGTGAAGACAGTGTGTTCCTAATGCAGAGTGAAGACAGTGTGTTCCTAGAGCAGAGTGAAGACAGTGTGTTCCTAATGCATAGTGAAGACAGTGTGTTCCTAACGCAGAGTGAATACAGTGCGTTCCTAATGCAGAGTTGCGAAGTATGTGCATGGAGCAGAGTGAACACAGTGTGTTCCTTGAGCAGAGATAAGACAGTGGGTTCTTAATGCAGAGAGAAGACAGTGTGTTCCTAATGCAGAGTGAAGACAGTGTGTTCCTAGAGCAGAGTAAAGACAGTGTTATCCTAACGCAGAGTTGTGGTGTATGTGAATGGAGCAGAGTGAAGACAGTGTGTTCATAGAGCAGAGTGAAGACAGTATGTTCCTAATGCAGAGTGAAGACAATGTGTTCCTAAAGCAGAGTTGCGGTGTATGTGCTTGGAGCTGAGTGAAGACAGTGTGTTCCTAATGCAGAGTGAAGACAGTGTGTTCCTAATGCAGAGTGAACAGTGTGTTCCTAAAGCACAGTGAAGAGAGTGTGTTCCTAGAGCAGACTGAAGACAGTGTGTTCCGAGAGCAGAGTGAAGACATTGTGTTCCTAATGCAGAGTGAAGACAGTGTGTTCCTAACGCAGAGTGAAGACAGTGTCTTTCTAGAGCAGAGTGAAGACAGTGTGTTCCTAATGCAGAGTGAAGACAGTGTGTTCCTATAGCAGAGGGAAGACTGTGTGTTCCTAACGCATATTGAAGACAGTGTGTTCCTAATTCAGAGTGAAGACAGTGCGTTCCTAACGCAGAGTTGCGAAGTATGTGCATGGAGCAGAGTGACGTCTGTGTGTTCCTAGAGCATAGTGAAGACAGTTTGTTCCTAATGCAGAGTGAAGACAGTGTGTTCCTATATGCAGAGTGAAGACAATGTCTTCCTAGAGCAGAGTGAAAACAGTGTGTTCCTAAGTCAGAGTGAAGACAATGTGTTCATAGAGCAGAGGGAAGACAGTGTGTTCCTAACGCATATTGAAGATGTGTGTTCCTAATTCAGAGTGTAGACAGTGCGTTCCTAGAGCAGAGTGAAGACAGTGTTCCAAAATCAGAGTGAAGAAAGTGTGTTCCTAACGCAGAGTTGCGGTGTATGTGCATGGAGCAGAGTGAAGACAGTGTGTTCCTAATACAGGCTTAATACAGTATGTTCCTACAGCAGAGTGAATACAGTGTGTTCCTAACAAAGAGTTGCTGTGTATGTGCATGGAGCATAGTGAAGACAGTGGGTTCCTAGAGCAGAGTGAAGACAGTGTGTTCCTAATGCAGAGTGAAGACAGTGTGTTCCCAATGCAGAGTGAAGACAGTATGTTCGTAGAGCAGAGAGAAGACAGTGTGTTCCTAACGCAGAGTTGCGGTGTATGTGCATGGAGTAGAGTGAAGACTGTGTGTTCCTAGAGCAGAGTGAAGACAGTGTGTTTCTAATGCAGAGTGAAGACAGTGTGTTCCTAATCCAGAGTGAAGACAGTGTCTTTCTAGAGCAGAGTGAAGACAGTGTGTTCCTAATGCAGAGTGAAGACAGTGTCTTCCTAGAGCAGAGTGAAGATAGTGTGTTCCTAATGCATAGTGAAGACAGTGTGTTCCTAACGCAGAGTGAATACAGTGCGTTCCTAATGCAGATTTGCGAAGTATGTGCATGGAGCAGAGTGAACACAGTGTGTTCCTAGAGCAGAGATAAGACAGTGGGTTCCTAATGCAGAGAGAAGACAGTGTGTTCCTAATGCAGAGTGAAGACAGTGTGTTCCTAGAGCAGAGAAGAGACAGTATGTTCCTAAGGCAGAGTGAAGACAGTGTGTTCCTAGAGCAGAGTGAAGACAGTGTGTTCCGAGAGCAGAGTGAAGACAATGTGTTCGTAACGCAGAGTTGCGGTGTATGTGCATGGAGCTGAGTGAAGACAGTGTGTTCCTACAGCAGAGTGAAGACAGTGTGTTCCTAATGCAGAGTGAACAGTGTGTTCCTAGAGCAGAGAGAAGACAGTGTGTTCCTAAGGCAGAGTGAAGACTGTGTGTTCCTAGAGCAGAGTGAAGACAGTGTGTTCCTAATGCAGAGTGAAGACAGTGTGTTCCTAATCCAGAGTGAAGACAGTGTCTTCCTAGAGCAGAGTGAAGACAGTGTGTTCCTAATGCAGAGTGAAAACAGTGTGGTCCTAGAGCAGAGTGAAGACAGTGTGCTCCTAACGCATAGTTAAGACAGTGTGTTCCTAAGGCAGAGTGAATACAGTGCGTTCCTAATGCAGAGTTGCGAAGTATGTGCATGGAGAAGAGTGAACACAGTGTGTTCCTAGAGCAGAGTTAAGACAGTAGGTTCCTAATGCAGAGAGAAGACAGTGTGTTCCTAATGCAGAGTCAAGACAGTGTGTTCCTAGAGCAGAGTGAAGACAGTGTGTTCCTAACGCAGAGTTGTGGTGTATGTGAATGTAGCAGAGTGAAGACAGTGTGTTCCTAGAGCAGAGTGAAGACAGTATGTTCCTAACGCAGAGTGAAGACAGTGTGTTCCTAGAGCAGAGTGAAGACAGTGTGTTCCTAGAGCAGAGTGAAGACAGTGTGTTCCGAGAGCAGAGTGAAGAAAATATGTTCCTAAAGCAGAGTTGCGGTGTATGTGCATGGAGAGGAGTGAAGACAGTGTGTTCCTACAGCAGATTGAAGACACTGTGTTCCTAATGCAGAGTGAACAGTGTGTTCCTAGAGCAGAGTGAAGATAGTATGTTCCTAACGCAGAGTGAAGACAGTGTGTTCCTAGAGCAGAGTGAAGACAGTGTGTTCCTAACGCACAGTGAAGACATTGTGTTCCTAGAGCAGAGTGAAGACATTGTGTTCCTAATGCAGAGTGAAGACAATGTGTTCCTAATGAAGAGTGAAGACAGTGTGTTCGTAGAGCAGAGTGAAGACAGTGTGTTCGTAGAGCAGAGTGAAGACAGTGTGTTAATAACGCAGAGTTGCAGTGTATGTGCATGGAGCAGAGTGAAGACTGTGTGTTCCTAGAGCAGAGTGAAGACAGTTTGTTCCTAATGCAGAGTGAAGACAGTGTGTTCCTAATGCAGAGTGAAGACAGTGTCTTCCTAGAGCAGAGTGAAGACAGTGTGTTCCTAATGCAGAGTGAAGACAGTGTGTTCCTAGAGCAGAGGGAAGACAGTGTGTTCCTAACGCATATTGAAGACAGTGTGTTCCTAATGCAGACTTAATACAGTATGTTCCTACAGCAGAGTGAATACAGTGTGTTCCTAACAAAGAGTTGCTGTGTATGTGCATGGAGCAGAGTGAAGACAGTGTGTTCCTAGAGCAGAGTGAAGACAGTGTGTTCTTAATGCAGAGTGAAGACAGTGTGTTCCTAGAGCAGAATGAAAACAGTGTGTTCCTACTGCAGAGTGAAGACAGTGTGTTCCTAATGCAGAGTGAAGGCAGTGTGTTCCTAATGCAGAGTGAAAACAGTGTGTTCCTAACGCAGAGTTGCGGTGTATGTGCATGGAGCATAGTGAAGACTGTGTGTTCCTAGAGCAGAGTGAAGACAGTTTGTTCTTAATGCAGAGTGAAGACAGTGTGTTCCTAATGCAGAGTGAAGACAGTGTCTTCCTAGAGCAGAGTGAAGACAGTGTGTTCCTTATGCAGAGTGAAGACAGTGTGTTCCTAGAGCAGAGTAAAGACAGTGTGTTCCTAACGCATAGTGAAGACAGTGTGTTCCTAACGCAGAGTGAATACAGTGCGTTCCTAATGCAGAGTGAAGACAGTGTGTTCATAGAGCAGAGTAAAGACAGTATGTTCCTAAAGCAGAGTGAAGACAGTGTGTTACTAGAGCAGAATGAAGACAGTGTGTTCATAAAACAGAGTGAAGAAAGTGTGTTCCTAAGGCAGAGTTGCGGTATGTGTGAACGGAGCAGAGTGAAGACAGTGTTTTCCTAGAGCAGATTGAAGGCAGTGTGTTTTTAATGCAGAGTGAGGACAGTGTGTTCCTAGAGCAGAGTGAAGACAGTGTGTTCCTAACGCATAGTGAAGACAGTGTGTTCCTAACTCATAGTGAAGACAGTGTGTTCCTAATGCAGAGTGAAGACAGTGTGTTCCTATAGCAGAGTGAAGACAGTGTGTTCCTAACGCATAGTGAAGACAGTGTGTTCCTAACGCAGAGTGAATACAGTGCGTTCCTAATGCAGAGTTGCGAAGTATGTGCATGGAGCAGAGTGAACACAGTGTGTTCCTTGAGCAGAAATAAGACAGTGGGTTCTTAATGCAGAGTGAAGACAGTGTGTTCCTAGAGCAGAGTGAAGACAGTGTGTTCCTAACGCACAGTGAAGACATTGTGTTCCTAGAGCAGAGTGAAGACATTGTGTTCCTAATGCAGAGTGAAGACAATGTGTTCCTAATGAAGAGTGAAGACAGTGTGTTCGTAGAGCAGAGTGAAGACAGTGTGTTCGTAGAGCAGAGTGAAGACAGTGTGTTAATAACGCAGAGTTGCAGTGTATGTGCATGGAGCAGAGTGAAGACTGTGTGTTCCTAGCGCAGAGTGAAGACAGTTTGTTCCTAATGCAGAGTGAAGACAGTGTGTTCCTAATGCAGAGTGAAGACAGTGTCTTCCTAGAGCAGAGTGAAGACAGTGTGTTCCTAATGCAGAGTGAAGACAGTGTGTTCCTAGAGCAGAGGGAAGACAGTGTGTTCCTAACGCATATTGAAGACAGTGTGTTCCTAATGCAGACTTAATACAGTATGTTCCTACAGCAGAGTGAATACAGTGTGTTCCTAACAAAGAGTTGCTGTGTATGTGCATGGAGCAGAGTGAAGACAGTGTGTTCCTAGAGCAGAGTGAAGACAGTGTGTTCTTAATGCAGAGTGAAGACAGTTTGTTCCTAGAGCAGAATGAAGACAGTGTGTTCCTACTGCAGAGTGAAGACAGTGTGTTCCTAATGCAGAGGGAAGGCAGTGTGTTCCTAATGCAGAGTGAAAACAGTGTGTTCCTAACGCAGAGTTGCGGTGTATGTGCATGGAGCATAGTGAAGACTGTGTGTTCCTAGAGCAGAGTGAAGACAGTTTGTTCTTAATGCAGAGTGAAGACAGTGTGTTCCTAATGCAGAGTGAAGACAGTGTCTTCCTAGAGCAGAGTGAAGACAGTGTGTTCCTTATGCAGAGTGAAGACAGTGTGTTCCTAGAGCAGAGTAAAGACAGTGTGTTCCTAACGCATAGTGAAGACAGTGTGTTCCTAACGCAGAGTGAATACAGTGCGTTCCTAATGCAGAGTGAAGACAGTGTGTTCATAGAGCAGAGTAAAGACAGTATGTTCCTAAAGCAGAGTGAAGACAGTGTGTTACTAGAGCAGAATGAAGACAGTGTGTTCATAAAACAGAGTGAAGAAAGTGTGTTCCTAAGGCAGAGTTGCGGTATGTGTGAACGGAGCAGAGTGAAGACAGTGTTTTCCTAGAGCAGATTGAAGGCAGTGTGTTCTTAATGCAGAGTGAGGACAGTGTGTTCCTAGAGCAGAGTGAAGACAGTGTGTTCCTAACGCATAGTGAAGACAGTGTGTTCCTAACTCATAGTGAAGACAGTGTGTTCCTAATGCAGAGTGAAGACAGTGTGTTCCTATAGCAGAGTGAAGACAGTGTGTTCCTAACGCATAGTGAAGACAGTGTGTTCCTAACGCAGAGTGAATACAGTGCGTTCCTAATGCAGAGTTGCGAAGTATGTGCATGGAGCAGAGTGAACACAGTGTGTTCCTTGAGCAGAGATAAGACAGTGGGTTCTTAATGCAGAGAGAAGACAGTGTGTTACTAATGCAGAGTGAAGACAGTGTGTTCCTAGAGGAGAGTTGTGGTGTATGTGAATGAAGCAGAGTGAAGACAGTGTGTTCATAGAGCAGAGTGAAGACAGTATGTTCCTAATGCAGAGAGAAGACAATGTGTTCCTAACGCAGAGTTGCGGTGTATGTGCTTGGAGCTGAGTGAAGACAGTGTGTTCCTACAGCAGAGTGAAGACAGTGTGTTCCTAATGCAGAGTGAAGACAGTGTGTTCCTATAGCAGAGGGAAGACAGTGTGTTCCTAACGCATATTGAAGACAGTGTGTTCCTAATTCAGAGTGAAGACAGTGTGTTCCTAACGCAGAGTTGCAAAGTATGTGCATGGAGCAGAGTGACGTCTGTGTGTTCCTAGAGCATAGTGAAGACAGTTTGTTCCTAATGCAGAGTGAAGACAGTGTGTTCCTAATGCAGAGTGAAGACAATGTCTTCCTAGAGCAGGGTGAAGACAGTGTGTTCCTAAGTCAGAGTAAAGACAATGTGTTCCTAGAGCAGAGGGAAGACAGTGTGTTCCTAACGCATATTGAAGATGTGTGTTCCTAATTCAGAGTGTAGACAATGCGTTCCTAGAGCAGAGTGAAGACAGTGTTCCAAAATCAGAGTGAAGAAAGTGTGTTCCTAACGCAGATTTGTGGTGTATGTGCATGGAGCAGAGTGAAGACAGTGTGTTCCTAATGCAGGCTTAATACAGTATGTTCCTACAGCAGAGTGAATACAGTGTGTTCCTAACAAAGAGTTGCTGTGTATGTGCATCGAGCAGAGTGAAGACAGTGGGTTCCTAGAGCAGAGTGAAGACAGTGTGTTCCTAATGCAGAGTGAAGACAGTGTGTTCCTAATGCAGAGTGAAGACAGTGTGTTCGTAGAGCAGAGAGAAGACAGTGTGTTCCTAACGCAGAGTTGCGGTGTATATGCATGGAGTAGAGTGAAGACTGTGTGTTCCTAGAGCAGAGTGAAGACAGTGTGTTTCTAATGCAGAGTGAAGACAGTGTGTTCCTAATCCAGAGTGAAGACAGTGTCTTCCTAGAGCAGAGGGAAGACAGTGTGTTCCTAATGCAGAGTGAAGACAGTGTGTTCCTAGAGCAGAGTGAAGATAGTGTGTTCCTAATGCATAGTGAAGACAGTGTGTTCCTAACGCAGAGTGAATACAGTGCGTTCCTAATGCAGAGTTGCGAAGTATGTGCATGGAGCAGAGTGAACACAGTGTGTTCCTAGAGCAGAGATAAGACAGTGGGTTCCTAATGCAGAGAGAAGACAGTGTGTTCCTAATGCAGAGTGAAGACAGTGTGTTCCTAGAGCAGAGAGAAGACAGTATGTTCCTAAGGCAGAGTGAAGACAGTGTGTTCCTAGAGCAGAGTGAAGACAGTGTGTTCCGAGAGCAGAGTGAAGACAATGTGTTCCTAACGCAGAGTTGCGGTGTATGTGCATGGAGCTGAGTGAAGACAGTGTGTTCCTACAGCAGAGTGAAACAGTGTGTTCCTAATGCAGAGTGAACAGTGTGTTCCTAGAGTAGAGAGAAGACAGTGTGTTCCTAAGGCAGAGTGAAGACTGTGTGTTCCTAGAGCAGAGTGAAGACAGTGTGTTCCTAATGCAGAGTGAAGACAGTGTGTTCCTAATCCAGAGTGAAGACAGTGTCTTCCAAGAGCAGAGTGAAGACAGTGTGTTCCTAATGCAGAGTGAAAACAGTGTGGTCCTGGAGCAGAGTGAAGACAGTGTGCTCCTAACGCATAGTTAAGACAGTGTTTTCCTAAGGCAGAGTGAATACAGTGCGTTCCTAATGCAGAGTTGCGAAGTATGTGCATGGAGAAGAGTGAACACAGTGTGTTCCTAGAGCAGAGTTAAGACAGTAGGTTCCTAATGCAGAGAGAAGACAGTGTGTTCCTAATGCAGAGTGAAGACAGTGTGTTCCTAGAGCAGAGTGAAGACAGTGTGTTCCTAATGCAGAGTTGTGGTGTATGTGAATGGAGCAGAGTGAAGACAGTGTGTTCCTAGAGCAGAGTGAAGACAGTATGTTCCTAACGCAGAGTGAAGACAGTGTGTTCCTAGAGCAGAGTGAAGACAGTGTGTTCCTAGGGCAGAGTGAAGACAGTGTGTTCCGAGAGCAGAGTGAAGAAAATATGTTCCTAACGCAGAGTTGCGGTGTATGTGCATGGATAGGAGTGAAGACAGTGTGTTCCTACAGCAGATTGAAGACACTGTGTTCCTAATGCAGAGTGAACAGTGTGTTCCCAGAGCAGAGTGAAGATAGTATGTTCCTAACGCGGAGTGAAGACACTGTGTTCCTAGAGCAGAGTGAAGACAGTGTGTTCCTAACGCACAGTGAAGACATTGTGTTCCTAGAGCAGAGTGAAGACATTGTGTTCCTAATGCAGAGTGAAGACAGTGTGTTCGTAGAGCAGAGTGAAGACAGTGTGTTCGTAGGGCAGAGTGAAGACAGGGTGTTAATAACGCAGAGTTGCAGTGTATGTGCATGGAGCAGAGTGAAGACTGTGTGTTCCTAGAGCAGAGTGAAGACAGTTTGTTCCTAATACAGAGTGAAGACAGTGTGTTCCTAATGCAGAGTGAAGACAGTGTCTTCCTAGAGCAGAGTGAAGACAGTGTGTTCCTAATGCAGAGTGAAGACAGTGTGTTCCTAGAGCAGAGGGAAGACAGTGTGTTCCTAACGCATATTGAAGACAGTGTGTTCCTAATGCAGATTTAATACAGTATGTTCCTACAGCAGAGTGAATACAGTGTGTTCCTAACAAAGAGTTGCTGTGTATGTGCATGGAGCAGAGTGAAGACAGTGTGTTCCTAGAGCAGAGTGAAGACAGTGTGTTCTTAATGCAGAGTGAAGACAGTGTGTTCCTAGGGCAGAATGAAGACAGTGTGTTCCTACTGCAGAGTGAAGACAGTGTGTTCCTAATGCAGAGTGAAGGCAGTATGTTCCTAATGCAGAGTGAAAACAGTGTGTTCCTAACGCAGAGTTGCGGTGTATGTGCATGGAGCATAGTGAAGACTGTGTGTTCCTAGAGCAGAGTGAAGACAGTTTGTTCTTAATGCAGAGTGAAGACAGTTTGTTCCTAATGCAGAGTGAAGACAGTGTCTTCCTAGAGCAGAGTGAAGACAGTGTGTTCCTAGAGCAGAGTGAAGACAGTTTGTTCTTAATGCTGAGTGAAGACACTGTGTTCCTAATGCAGAGTGAAGACAGTGTGTTCCTAGAGCAGAGTAAAGACAGTGTGTTCCTAACGCATAGTGAAGACAGTGTGTTCCTAACGCAGAGTGAATACAGTGCATTCCTAATGCAGAGTTGAGAAGTATGTGCATGGAGCAGAGTGAACTCAGTGTGTTCCTAGAGCAGAGTTAAGACAGTGGGTTCCTAATGCAGAGAGAAGAAAGTGTGTTCCTAATGCAGAGTGAAGACAGTGTGTTCCTAGAGCAGAGTGAAGACAGTGTGTTCCTAGAGCAGAGTGAAGACAGTGTGTTCTTAACGCAGAGTTGTGGTATATGTGAATGGAGCAGAGTGAAGACAGTGTGTTCCTAGAGCAGAGTGAAGACAGTATGTTCCTAACGCAGAGTGAAGACAGTTTGTTCCTAGAGCAGAGTGAAGACAGTGTGTTCCTAACGCACAGTGAAGACAGTGTGTTCCTAGAGCATAGTGAAGACGGTGTGTTCCGAGAGCAGAGTGAAGACAGTGTGTTCCTAATGCAGAGTGAACAGTGTGTTCCTAATGCAGAGTGAAGACAGTGTGTTCCTAATCCAGAGTGAAGACAGTGTCTTCCTAGAGCAGAGTGAAGAGAGTGTGTTCATAGAGCAGAGTGAAGACAGTGTGTTCCTAACGCAGAGTTGCGGTGTATGTGCATGGAGCTGAGTGAAGACAGTGTGTTCCTACAGCAGAGTGAAGACAGTATGTTCCTAATGCAGAGTGAACAGTGTGTTCCTAGAGCAGAGTGAAGACAGTGTGTTCCTAATGCAGAGTGAACAGTGTGTTCCTAGAGCAGAGAGAAGACAGTGTGTTCCTACTGCAGAGTGAAGACAGTTTGTTCCTAATGCAGAGTGAAGGCAGTATGTTCCTAATGCAGAGTGAAAACAGTGTGTTCCTAACGCAGAGTTGCGGTGTATGTGCATGGAGCATAGTGAAGACTGTGTGTTCCTAGAGCAGAGTGAAGACAGTTTGTTCTTAATGCAGAGTGAAGACAGTTTGTTCCTAATGCAGAGTGAAGACAGTGTGTTCCTAGAGCAGAGTGAAGACAGTGTGTTCTGAGAGCAGAGTGAAGACAGTTTGTTCTTAATGCTGAGTGAAGACACTGTGTTCCTAATGCCGAGTGAAGACAGTGTGTTCCTAGAGCAGAGTGAAGACAGTGTGTTCCTAGAGCAGAGTAAAGACAGTGTGTTCCTAACGCATAGTGAAGACAGTGTGTTCCTAACGCAGAGTGAATACAGTGCATTCCTAATGCAGAGTTGAGAAGTATGTGCATGGAGCAGAGTGAACTCAGTGTGTTCCTAGAGCAGAGTTAAGACAGTGGGTTCCTAATGCAGAGAGAAGAAAGTGTGTTCCTAATGCAGAGAGAAGAAAGTGTGTTCCTAATGCAGAGTGAAGACAGTGTGTTCCGAGAGCAGAGTGAAGACAGTGTGTTCCTAATGCAGAGTGAACAGTGTGTTCCTAATGCAGAGTGAAGACAGTGTGTTCCTAATCCAGAGTGAAGACAGTGTCTTCCTAGAGCAGAGTGAAGAGAGTGTGTTCATAGAGCAGAGTGAAGACAGTGTGTTCCTAACGCAGAGTTGCGGTGTATGTGCATGGAGCTGAGTGAAGACAGTGTGTTCCTACAGCAGAGTGAAGACAGTGTGTTCCTAATGCAGAGTGAACAGTGTGTTCCTAGAGCAGAGAGAAGACAGTGTGTTCCTAAGGCAGAGTGAAGACTGTGTGTTCCTAGAGCTGAGTGAACACAGAGTTTTCCTAATGCAGAGGAAAGACAGTTTGTTCCTAATCCAGAGTGAAGACAGTGTCTTCCTAGAGCAGAGTGAAGAGAGTGTGTTCCTAATTCAGAGTGAAAACAGTGTGGTCCTAGAGCAGAGTGAAGACAGTGTGCTCCTAACGCATAGTTAAAACAGTGTGTTCCTAACGCAGAGTGAATACAGTGCGTTCCTAATGCAGAGTTGCGAAGTATGTGCATGGAGAAGAGTGAACACAGTGTATTCCTAGAGCAGAGTTAAGACAGTAGGTTCCTAATGCAGAGAGAAGACAGTGTGTTCCTAATGCAGAGTGAAGACAGTGTGTTCCTAGAGCAGAGTGAAGACAGTGTGTTCCTAACGCAGAGTTGTGGTGTATGTGAATGGAGCAGAGTGAAGACAGTGTGTTCCTAGAGCAGAGTGAAGACAGTATGTTCCTAACGCAGAGTGAAGACAGTGTGTTCCTAGAGCAGAGTGAAGACAGTGTGTTCCAAGAGCAGAGTGAAGACAGTGTGTTCCGAGAGCAGAGTGAAGACAATGTGTTCCTAACACAGAGTTGCGGTGTATGTGCATGGAGCTGAGTGAAGACAGTGTGTTCCTACAGCAGATCGAAGACACTGTGTTCCTAATGCAGAGTGAACAGTGTGTTCCTAGAGCAGAGTGAAGATAGTATGTTCCTAACGCAGAGTGAAGACAGTTTGTTCCTAGAGCAGAATGAAGACAGTGTGTTCCTAACGCACAGTGAAGACATTGTGTTCCTAGAGCAGAGTGAAGACATTGTGTTCCTAATGCAGAGTGAAGACAGTGTGTTCCTAAAGCAGAGTGAAGACACTGTGTTCCTATTGCAGAGTGAAGACAGTGTGTTCCTAGAGCAGAGTGAAGACAGTGTGTTCGTAGAGCAGAGTGAAGACAGTGTGTTCGTATAGCAGAATGAAGAAAGTGTATTCCTAGAGCAGAGTGAAGACAGCGTGTTCCTAGAACAGAGTGAAGACAGTGTGTTCCTAGAACAGAGTGAAGACAGTGTGTTCCTAGAGCAGATTGAAAACAGTGTGTGTCTAGAGCAGAGAAAAGACAGTGTGTTCCTAGAGCAGAGTGAATTCAGTGTGTTCCTAGAGCAGAGTGAAGACAGTGTGTTCCTAGAGCAGATAGAAGACAGTGTGTTCCTAGAGCAGAGTGAAGACAGTGTGTTCCAAGAGCAGAGTGAAGACAGTGTGTTCATAGTGCAGAGTAAAGACAGTGTGTTCGTAGAGCAGAGTGAAGACAGTGTGTTCCTAGAGCAGAATGAAGAAAGTGTGTCCCTAAGCATAGTTGCGGTGTATATGCATGTAGCAGAGTGAAGACAGTGTGTTCCTAGAGCAGAGTGAAGACAGGGTTTTCCTAGAGCAGAGTGAAGACAGTGTGTTCCCAATGCAGAATGAAGACAGTTTGTTCCTATATCAGCGTGAAAACTGTGTGTTCCTAGAGCAGAGTGAAGACAGTGTGTTCCTTACCCCGAGTGAAGACAGTATGTTCCTAGAGCAGAGTGTAGACCGTGTGTTCCTAGAATGGAGTGAAGACAGTGTGATCCTAACGCAGAGTGAAGACAGTGTGTTCTTAATGCGGAGTGAAGACAGTGTGTTCCTAGAGGAGAGTGAAGATAGTGTGTTCCTAATGCAGAGTTGCTGTGTATGTGCATGTAGCAGAGTGAAGACAGTGTGTTCCTCACGCAGAGTGAAGACAGTGTTTTCCTAGAGCAGAGTGTAGACAGTGTGTTCCTAATGCAGAGTGAAGACAGTGTGTTCCTAATGCAGACTTGCTGTGTATGTGGATGGAACAGAGTGAAGACAGTTTTTTCCTAACGCAGAATGAATACAAGTGTTCCTAGAGTAGAGTGAAGACAGTGTGTTCCTAACGCAGAGTTGCGGTGTATGTGCATGGAGCGGAGTGAAGACCGTGTGTTCCTAATACAGAGTGAAGACCGTGTCTTCCTACAGCAGAGTGAAGACAGTGTGTTCCTAGAGCTGAGTGAAGACTGTGTGTTCCTAATGCAGAGTGAAGACAGTGTGTTTCTAACGCAGAGTGAAGATAGTGTGTTCCTAAAGCAGAGTTGTGGTGTATATTCATGGAGAAGAGAGAAGACAGTGTGTTCCTAGAGGAGAGTGAAGACAGTATGTTCCTAACGCACAGTGAAGACTGTGTGTTCCTAGAGCAGAGTGAAGACAGTGTGTTCCTAGAGCAGAGTGAAGACAGTGTGATCGTAGAGCAGAGTGAAGAAAGTGTGTTCCTTGGGCAGAGTGAAGACAGTGTGATCCAAGGCAGAGTGAAGACAGTGTGTTCCTAGAGCAGAGTGAAGACAGTGTGTTTTTAACGCAGAGAGAAGACAGCGTGTTCCTAGAGCAGAATGAAGACAGTGTGTTCCTAGAGCAGAGTGAAGACAGTGTGTTCCTAGAGCAGAGTGAAGACAGTATGTTCCTAGAGCAGAGTGAAGACAGTGTGTCCCTAATGCAGAGTTGTGGTGTATGTGCATAGAGCAGACTGAAGACAGTGTGTTCCTAACGCAGAGTGAAGACAGCGTGTTCCTAGAGAAGAGTGAAGACAGTGTGTTCCTAGAGCAGAGTAAAGACAGTGTGTTCCCAGAGCAGAGTGAAGACAGTGTGTTCCTAAAGCAGAGTGAAGACAGTGTGTCCCTGACGCAGAGTTGCGGTGTATGTGCATGGAGCAGAGTGAAGACAGTGGGTTCCTAATGCAGAGTGAAGACAGTGTGATCCTAGAGCAGTGTGAACACTGTGTTCCTAAGGCAGAGTGAAGACATTCTGTTCCAAATACAGAGTGAAAATAGTGTGTTCCTAGAGCAGAGTGAAGACATTGTGTTCCTAGAGCAGAGTGAAGACAGTGTGTTCCTAGAGCAGAGTGAAGACAGTGTGGTCCAAAAGCAGAGTGAAGACAGTGTGATCCTAAAGCAGAGTGAAGACAGTGTGTTCCTAGAGCAGAGTGAAGAGTGTGTTCCTAGAACAGAGTAAAGACAGTGTGTTCCTAGAGCAGATTGAAAACAGTGTGTGTCTAGAGCAGAGAAAAGACAGTGTGTTCCTAGAGCAGAGTGAAGACAGTGTGTTCCTAGAGCAGAGTGAAGACAGTGTGTTCCAAGAGCAGAGTGAAGACAGTGTTTTCCTAGAGCAGAGTGAAGACAGTGTGTTCCCAATGCAGAATGAAGACAGTTTGTACCTATAGCAGCGTGAAAACTGTGTGTTCCTAGAGCAGAGTGAAGACAGTGTGTTCCTTACCCCGAGTGAAGACAGTATGTTCCTAGAGCAGAGTGTAGACCGTGTGTTCCTAGAATGGAGTGAAGACAGTGTGATCCTAACGCAGAGTGAAGACAGTGTGTTCCTAGAGGGGAGTGAAGATAGTGTGTTCCTAATGCAGAGTTGCTGTGTATGTGCATGTAGCAGAGTGAAGACAGTGTGTTCCTAGAGCAGAGTGAAGACAGTGTGTTCCTAGAAGAGAGTGAAGATAGTGTGTTCCTAATGCAGAGTTGCTGTGTATGTGCATGTAGCAGAGTGTAGACCGTGTGTTCCTAGAATGGAGTGAAGACAGTGTGATCCTCACGCAGAGTGAAGACAGTGTTTTCCTAGAGCAGAGTGAAGACAGTGTGTTCCTAATGCAGACTTGCTGTGTATGTGGATGGAACAGAGTGAAGACAGTTTTTTCCTAACGCAGAATGAATACAGTGTGTTCCTAGAGCAGAGTGAAGACAGTGTGTTCCTAACACAGAGTTGCGGTGTATGTGCATGGAGCGGAGTGAAGACAGTGTGTTCCTAGAGCAGAGTTAAGACAGTGTGTTTCTAGAGCAGAGTGAAGACAGTGTGTTCCTAGAGCAGAGTGAAGACACTGTGTTCCTAATGCAGAGTGAAGACAGTAGGTTTCTAGAGCAGACTGAAGACACAGTGTTCCTAATGCAGAGTGAAGACAGTGTGTTCCTAGAGCAGAGTGAAGATAGTGTGTTCCAAGAGCAGGGTGAAGACAGTGTGATCCTAAGGCAGAGTGAAGACAGTGTGTCCCTAATGCAGAGTGAAGACAGCGTGTTCCTAGAGCAGAGTGAAGACAGTGTGTTCCTAGAGTAGAGTAAAGACAGTGTGTTCCTAGAGTAGAGTGAAGACAGTGTGTTCCTAGAGCAGAGTGAAGACAGTGTGTCCCTAACACAGAGTTGCGGTGTGTGTGCATGGAGCAGAGTGAAGACAGTGTGTTCGTAATTCAGAGTGAAGACAGTGTGTTCCTAGAGCAGACTGAAGACACAGTGTTACTAATGCAGAGTGAAGACATTGTGTTCCTAATGCAGAGTGAAGACAGTGTGTTCCTAGAGCAGAGTGAAGAAACTGTGTTCTTAATGCAGAGTGAAGACAGTGTGTTCCTAGAGCAGAGTGAAGACAATGTGTTCCTAGAACAGAGTAAAGACTGTGTTCCTAATGCAGAGTTGCGGTGTATGTGCCTGAGCAGAGTGAAGCCACTGTGTTCCTTATACAGAGTGAGGACAGTGTCTTCCTAATGCAGAATGAAGACAGTGTGTTCCTAATGCAGAATGAAGACAGTGTGTTCCTAGAGCAGAGTGAACACAGTGTGTTTCTTACGCAGAGTGAAGACAGTATGTTCCTAGAGCAGAGTGAAGACACTGTGCTGCTAGAACGGAGTGAAGACAGTGTGATCCTAATGCAGAATGAAGACAGTGTGTTGTTAATGCAGAGTGAAGACAGTGTGTTCCTAGAGCAGAGTGAAGAATGTGTGTTCCTAATGCAGAGTTGCTGTGTATGTGCATGGAGCAGAGTGAAGACAGTGTGTTCCTAACGCAGAGTGAAGACTGTGTGTTACTAATGCAGACTTGCTGTATATGAGGATGGAACAGAGTGAATACAGTTTGTTCCTAAAGCAGAATGTAGACAGTGTGTTCCTAGAGCAGAGTGAAGACAGTGTGTTCCTAATGCAGAGTTCCGGTGTATGTGCATGGAGCAGAGTGAAGGCAGTGTGTTCCTAGAGCAGAGTGAAGACAGTGTGTTCCTAGAGCAGAGTGAAGACAGTGTGTTCCTAATGCAGAATTGCTGTGTATGTGGATGGAACAGAGTGAAGACAGTTTGTTCCTAACGCAGAATGAAGACAGTGTGTTCCTAGAGCAGAGTGAATACAGTGTGTTCCTAACGCAGAGTTGCAGTGTATGTGCATTGAGCAGAGTGAAGACAGTGTGTTCCTAGAGCAGAATGAAGACACTGTGTTCCTAATGCAGAGTGAAGACAGTGTGTTCCTAGAGCAGAGTGAAGACAGTGTGATTCTAGAGCATAGTAAAGACAGTGTGTTCCTAGAGCAGAGTGAAGACAGTGTGTTCCTAGAGCAGAGTGAAGACAGTGTGTTCCTAGAGCAGAGTGAAGACAGTGTGTTCCAAGAGCAGAGTGAAGACAGTTTGATCCAAAGGCAGAGTGAAGACAGTGTGTTCCTAGAACAGAGTGAAGACAGGGTGTTCCTAACGCAGAGTGAAGACAGCGTGTTCCTAGAGCAGAGTGAAGACAGTGTGTTCCTAGAGCAGAGTAAAGACAGTGTGTTCCTAGAGCAGAGAAGACAGTGTGTTCCTTAAGCAGAGTGAAGACAGTGTGTTCCTAGAGCAGAGTGAAGACAGTGTGTTCCTAGAGCAGAGTGAAGACAGTGTGTTCCAAGAGCAGTGTGAAGACAGTGTGATCCTAAGGCAGAGTGACGACTGTGTGTTCCTAGAGCAGAGTGAAGACAGTGTGTTCCTAGAGCAGAGAAGACAGTGTGTTCCTAAAGCAGAGTTGCGGTGTATGTGCCTGGAGCAGAGTGAAGAGACTGTGTTCCAAAGGCAGACTGAAGACAGTGTGTTCCTAATGCAGAATGAAGACAGTGTGTTCCTAATGCAGAATGAAGACAGTGTGTTCCTAGAGCAGAGTGAAGACAGTGTGTTCCTTAAGCAGAGTGAAGACAGTGTGTTCCTAGAGCAGAGTGAAGACAGTGTGTTCCTAGAGCAGAGTGAAGACAGTGTGTTCCAAGAGTAGAGTGAAGACAGTGTGATCCTAAGGCAGAGTGAAGACTGTGTTTTCCTAGAGCAGAGTGAAGACAGTGTGTTCCTAATGCAGAGTGAAGACAGCGTGTTCCTAGAGCAGAGTGAAGACAGTGTGTTCCTAGAGCAGAGTAAAGACAGTGTGTTCCTAGAGCAGAGTGAAGACAGTGTGTTCCTAGAGCAGAGAAGACAGTGTGTTCCTAGAGCAGAGTGAAGAAACTGTGTTCTTAATGCAGAGTGAAGACAGTGTGTTCCTAGAGCAGAGTGAAGACAATCTGTTCCTAAAACAGAGTAAAGACTGTGTTCCTAACGCAGAGTTGCGTTGTATGTGCCTGGAGCAGAGTGAAGAGACTGTGTTCCTAAGGCAGACTGAACACAGTGTGTTCCTAATGCAGAATGAAGACAGTGTGTTCCTAATGCAGAATGAAGACAGTGTGTTCCTAGAGCAGAGTGAAGACAGTGTGTTCCCTACGCAGAGTGAAGACAGTATGTTCCTAGAGCAGAGTGAAGACAGTGTGTTCCTAGAATGGAGTGAAGACAGTGTGATCCTTACGCAGAGTGAAGCCAGTGTGTTCTAAATGCAGAGTGAAGACAGTGTGTTCCTAGAGCAGAGTGAAGATAGTGTGTTCCTAATGCAGAGTTGCTGTGTATGTGCATGGAGCAGAGTGAAGACAGTGTGTTCCTAGAGCAGAGTGAAGACAGTGTGTTTCTAGGGCAGAGTGAAGACAGTGTTTTCTTAATGCAGAGTGAAGACAGTGTGTTCCTAACGCAGAGTGAAGACAGCGTGTTCCTAGAGCAGAGTGAAGACAGTGTGTTCCTAGAGCAGAGTAAAGACAGTGTATTCCTAGAGCAGAGTGAAGACAGTGTGTTCCTAGAGCAGAGAAGACAGTGTGTTCCTAATGCAGAGTTGCGGTGTATGTGCCTGGAGCAGAGTGAAGAGACTGTGTTGCTAAGGCAGACTGAAGACAGTGTGTTCCTAATGCAGAATGTAGACAGTGTGTTCCTAGAGCAGAGTGAACACAGTGTGTTCCTTACGCAGTGTGAAGACAGTATGTTCCTAGAGTAGAGTGAAGACAGTGTGTTCCTAGAATGGAGTGAGGACAGTGTGATCCTAACGCAGAGTGAAGACAGTGTGTTCTAAATGCAGAGTGAAGACAGTGTGTTACTACAGCAAGGTGAAGATAGTGTGTTCCTAATGCAGAGTTGCTGTTTATGTGCATGGAGCAGAGTGAAGACAGTGTGTTCCTAGAGCAGAGTGACGATAGTGTGTTTCTAGTGCAGAGTGAAGACAGTGTTCTTAACGCAGAGTGAAGACAGTGTGTTCTAAATGCAGACTTGCTGTGTATGTGGATGGAACAGAGTGAAAACAGTTTGTTCCTAATGCAGAATGAAGACAGTGTGTTCCTAGAGCAGAAGAAGACAGTGTGTTCCTAACGCAGAGTTGCAGTGTTTGTGCCTAGAGCAGACTGAAGACACTGTGTTCCTTATGCAGAGTGAAGACAGTGTGTTCCTAATGCAGAATGAAGACAGTGTGTTCCTAGAGCAGAGTGAAGACAGTGTTTTTCTAAAGCAGAGTGAAGACAGTGTGTTCCTAGAGCAGAGTGAAGACAGTGTGTTCCTAGAGCAGAGTGAAGACAGTGTGTTCCTAGAGCAGAGTGAAGACACTGTGTTCCTAATGCAGAGTGAAGACAGTATGTTTCTAGAGCAGAGTAAAGACAGTGTGTTCCTAACAAAGAGTAGCTGTGTATGTGCATGGAGCAGAGTGAAGACAATGTGTTCCTAACGGAGAGTTAAGACACTGTGTTCTTAGAGCAGAGTTAAGACAGTGTGTTCCTAGAGCAGAGTGAAGACAGTGTGTTCCTAACACAGAATTGCGGTGTATGTGCATGGAGCAGAGTGAAGACAGTGTGTTCCTAGAGCAGAGTTAAGACAGTGTGTTTCTAGAGCAGAGTGAAGACAGTGTGTTCCTAGAGCAGAGTGAAGACACTGTGTTCCTAATGCAGAGTGAAGACAGTAGGTTTCTAGAGCAGAGTAAAGACAGTGTGTTCCTAACAAAGAGTTGCTGTGTAGGTGCATGGAGCAGAGTGAAGACAATGTGTTCCTAATGGAGTGTTAAGACTCTGTATTCCTAGAGCAGAGTTAAGCCAGTGTGTTCCTAGAGCAGAGTGAAGACAGTGTGTTCCTAAAACAGAGTTGCGGTGTATGTGCATGGAGCAGAGTGAAGACAGTGTGTTCCTAATGCAGAGTGAAGACAGTGTGTTCGTAATGCAGAGTGAAGACAGTGTGTTCCTAAGGGAGAGTTAAGAAAGTGTGTTCCTAGAGCAGAGTGAAGACAGTGTGTTCCTAGAGCAGTGTGAAGACAGTGTGTTTCTAGAGCATAGTGAAGACAGTGTGTTCCTAGAGCAGAGTGAAGACAGTGTGTTCCTAGAGCAGAGTGAAGAGAGTGTGTTCCTAGAGGAGAGTGAAGACAGTGTGTTCCAAGAGCAGAGTGAAGACAGTGTGTTCCTAGAGCAGAATGAAGTCACTGTGTTCCTAGAGCAGAGTGAAGACAGTGTGTTCCTAGAGCAGAGTGAAGATAGTGTGTTGCAAGAGCAGGGTGAAGACAGTGTGATCCTAAGGCAGAGTGAAGACAGTGTGTTCCTAGAGCAGAGTGAAGACAGTGTGTTCCTAACGCAGAGTGAAGACAGCGTTTTCCAAGAGCAGAGTGAAGACAGTGTGTTCCTAGAGCAGAGTAAAGACAGTGTGTTCCTAGAGTAGAGTGAAGACAGTGTGTTCCTAGAGCAGAGTGAAGACAGTGTGTCCCTAACACAGAGTTCGGTGTGTGTGCATGGAGCAGAGTGAAGACAGTGTGTTCCTAATGCAGAGTGAAGACAGTGTGTTCCTAGAGCAGACTCTAGACACAGTGTTCCTAATGCAGAGTGAAGACATTGTGTTCCTAATGCAGAGTGAAGACAGTGTGTTCCTAGAGCAGAGTGAAGACAATGTGTTCCTAGAACAGAGTAAAGACTGTGTTCCTAACGCAGAGTTGCGGTGTATGTGCCTGAGCAGAGTGAAGCCACTGTGTTCCTTATGCAGAGTGAGGACAGTGTCTTCCTAATGCAGAATGAAGACAGTGTGTTCCTAATGCAGAATGAAGACAGTGTGTTCCTAGAGCAGAGTGAACACAGTGTGTTTCTTACGCAGAGTGAAGACAGTATGTTCCTAGGGCAGAGTGAAGACACTGTGTTCCTAGAACGGAGTGAAGACAGTGTGATCCTAATGCAGAATGAAGACAGTGTGTTGTTAATGCAGAGTGAAGACAGTGTGTTCCTAGAGCAGAGTGAAGATAGTGTGTTCCTAATGCAGAGTTGCTGTGTATGTGCATGGAGCAGAGTGAAGACAGTGTGTTCCTAGAGCAGAGTGTAGACAGTGTGTTTCTAGAGCACAGTGAAGACAGTGTTTTCTTAACGCAGAGTGAAGACAGTGTGTTCCTAATGCAGAATGAAGACAGTGTGTTCCTAGAGCAGAAGAAGACAGTGTGTTCATAACGCAGAGTTGCAGTGTTTGTGCCTTGAGCAGATTGAAGACACTGTGTTCCTTATGCAGAGTGAAGACAGTGTGTTCCTAATGCAGAATGAAGACAGTGTGTTCCTAGAGCAGAGTGAAGACATTGTTTTTCTAAAGCAGAGTGATGACAGTGTGTTCCTAGAGCAGAATGAAGACAGTGTGTTCCTAGAGCAGAGTGAAGACAGTGTGTTCCTAGAGCAGAGTGAAGACACTGTGTTCCTAATGCAGAGTGAAGACAGTATGTTTCTAGAGCAGAGTAAAGACAGTGTTTTCCTAACAAAGAGTTGCTGTGTATGTGCATGGAGCAGAGTGAAGACAATGTGTTCCTAATGGAGAGTTAAGACACTGTGTTCCTAGAGCAGAGTTAAGACAGTGTGTTCCTAGAGCAGAGTGAAGACAGTGTGTTCCTAACACAGAGTTGCGGTGTATGTGCATGGAGCAGAGTGAAGACAGTGTGTTCCTAATGCAGAGTGAAGACAGTGTGTTCCTAATGCAGAGTGAAGACAGTGTGTTCCTAACGGAGAGTAAGAAAGTGTGTTCCTAGTGCAGAGTGAAGACAGTGTGTTCCTAGAGCATTGTGAAGACAGTGTGTTTCTAGAGCATAGTGAAGACAGTGTGTTCCTAGAGCAGAGTGACGACAGTGTGTTCCTAGAGCAGAGTGAAGACAGTGTGTTCCTAGAGGAGAGTGAAGACAGTGTGTTCCAAGAGCAGAGGGAAGACAGTGTGTTCCTAGAGCAGAATGAAGTCAGTGTGTTCCTAGAGCAGAGTGAAGACAGTGTGTTCCAAGAGCAGAGTGAAGACAGTGTGTTCCAAGAGCAGAGTGAAGACAGTGTGAACCTAAGGCAGAGTGAAGACAGTGTGTTCCTAGAGCAGAGTGAAGACAGTGTGTTCCTAACGCAGAGTGAAGACAGCGTGTTCCTAGAGCAGAGTGAAGACAGTGTGTTCCTAGAGCAGAGTAAAGACAGTGTGTTCCTAGTGTAGAGTGAAGACAGTGTGTTCCTAGAGCAGAGTGAAGACAGTGTGTCCCTAACACAGAGTTGCGGTGTATGTGCATGGAGCAGAGTGAAGACAGTGTGTTCCAAATGCAGAGTGAAGACAGTGTGTTCCTAGAACAGACTGAAGACACAGTGTTCCTAATGCAGAGTGAAGACATTGTGTTCCTAATGCAGAGTGAAGACAGTAGGTTTCTAGAGCAGAGTAAAGACAGTGTGTTCCTAACAAAGAGTTGCTGTGTATGTGCATGGAGCAGAGTGAAGACAATGTGTTCCTAATGGAGTGTTAAGACACTGTATTCCTAGAGCAGAGTTAAGCCAGTGTGTTCCTAGAGCAGAGTGAAGACAGTGTGTTCCTAAAACAGAGTTGCGGTGTATGTGCATGGAGCAGAGTGAAGACAGTGTGTTCCTAATGCAGAGTGAAGACAGTGTGTTCGTAATGCAGAGTGAAGTCAGTGTGTTCCTAGGGAGATTTAAGAAAGTGTGTTCCTAGAGCAGAGTGAAGACAGTGTGTTCCTAGAGCAGTGTGAAGACAGTGTGTTTCTAGAGCATAGTGAAGACAGTGTGTTCCTAGAGCAGAGTGAAGACAGTGTGTTCCTAGAGCAGAGTGAAGAGAGTGTGTTCCTAGAGGAGAGTGAAGACAGTGTGTTCCAAGAGCAGAGTGAAGACAGTGTGTTCCTAGAGCAAAATGAAGTCACTGTGTTCCTAGAGCAGAGTGAAGACAGTGTGTTCCTAGAGCAGAGTGAAGATAGTGTGTTGCAAGAGCAGGGTGAAGACAGTGTGATCCTAAGGCAGAGTGAAGACAGTGTGTTCCTAGAGCAGAGTGAAGACAGTGTGTTCCTAACGCAGAGTGAAGACAGCGTGTTCCTAGAGCAGAGTGAAGACAGTGTGTTCGTAGAGCACAGTAAAGACAGTGTGTTCCTAGAGTAGAGTGAAGACAGTGTGTTCCTATAGCAGAGTGAAGACAGTGTGTCCCTAACACAGAGTTCGGTGTGTGTGCATGGAGCAGAGTGAAGACAGTGTGTTCCTAGAGCAGAGTGTAGACAGTGTGTTTCTAGAGCACAGTGAAGACAGTGTTTTCTTAACGCAGAGTGAAGACAGTGTGTTCCAAATGCAGACTTGCTGTGTATGTGGATGGAACAGAGTGAAAACAGTTTGTTCCTAATGCAGAATGAAGACAGTGTGTTCCTAGAGCAGAAGAAGACAGTGTGTTCATAACGCAGAGTTGCAGTGTTTGTGCCTTGAGCAGATTGAAGACACTGTGTTCCTTATGCAGAGTGAAGACAGTGTGTTCCTAATGCAGAATGAAGACAGTGTGTTCCTAGAGCAGAGTGAAGACATTGTTTTTCTAAAGCAGAGTGAAGACAGTGTGTTCCTAGAGCAGAATGAAGACAGTGTGTTCCTAGAGCAGAGTGAAGACAGTGTGTTCCTAGAGCAGAGTGAAGACACTGTGTTCCTAATGCAGAGTGAAGGTTTCTAGAGCAGAGTAAAGACAGTGTTTTCCTAACAAAGAGTTGCTGTGTATGTGCATGGAGCAGAGTGAAGACAATGTGTTCCTAATGGAGAGTTAAGACACTGTGTTCCTAGAGCAGAGTTAAGACAGTGTGTTCCTAGAGCAGAGTGAAGACAGTGTGTTCCTAACACAGAGTTGCGGTGTATGTGCATGGAGCAGAGTGAAGACAGTGTGTTCCTAATGCAGAGTGAAGACAGTGTGTTCCTAATGCAGAGTGAAGACAGTGTGTTCCTAGAGCAGTGTGAAGACAGTGTGTTTCTAGAGCATAGTGAAGACAGTGTGTTCCTAGAGCAGAGTGAAGACAGTGTGTTCCTAAGCAGAGTGAAGACAGTGTGTTCCTAGAGGAGAGTGGAGACAGTGTGTTCCAAGAGCAGAGTGAAGACAGTGTGTTCCTAGAGCAGAATGAAGTCAGTGTGTTCCTAGAGCAGAGTGAAGACAGTGTGTTCCAAGAGCAGAGTGAAGACAGTGTGTTCCAAGAGCAGAGTGAAGACAGTGTGAACCTAAGGCAGAGTGAAGACAGTGTGTTCATAGAGCAGAGTGAAGACAGTGTGTTCCTAACGCAGAGTGAAGACAGCGTGTTCCTAGAGCAGAGTGAAGACAGTGTGTTCCTAGTGTAGAGTGAAGACAGTGTGTTCCTAGAGCAGAGTGAAGACAGTGTGTCCCTAACACAGAGTTGCGGTGTATGTGCATGGTGCAGAGTGAAGACAGTGTGTTCCAAATGCAGAGTGAAGACAGTGTGTTCCTAGAACAGACTGAAGACACAGTGTTCCTAATGCAGAGTGAAGACATTGTGTTCCTAATGCAGAGTGAAGACAGTAGGTTTCTAGAGCAGAGTAAAGACAGTGTGTTCCTAACAAAGAGTTGCTGTGTATGTGCATGGAGCAGAGTGAAGACAATGTGTTCCTAATGGAGTGTTAAGACACTGTATTCCTAGAGCAGAGTTAAGCCAGTGTGTTCCTAGAGCAGAGTGAAGACAGTGTGTTCCTAAAACAGAGTTGCGGTGTATGTGCATGCAGCAGAGTGAAGACAGTGTGTTCCTAATGCAGAGTGAGACAGTGTGTTCGTAATGCAGAGTGAAGACAGTGTGTTCCTAGGGAGATTTAAGAAAGTGTGTTCCTAGAGCAGAGTGAAGACAGTGTGTTCCTAGAGCAGTGTGAAGACAGTGTGTTTCTAGAGCATAGTGAAGACAGTGTGTTCCTAGAGCAGAGTGAAGACAGTGTGTTTCTAGAGCAGAGTAAAGACAGTGTGTTCCTAGAGCAGAGTGAAGACAGTGTGTTCCTAGAGCAGAGTGAAGACAGTGTGTTCCTAGAGCAGAGTGAAGACAGTGTGTTCCAATAGCAGAGTGAAGACAGTTTGATCCAAAGGCAGAGTGAAGACAGTGTGTTCCTAGAACAGAGTGAAGACAGGGTGTTCCTAACGCAGAGTGAAGACAGCGTGTTCCTAGAGCAGAGTGAAGACAGTGTGTTCCTAGAGCAGAGTAAAGACAGTGTGTTCCTAGAGCAGAGTGAAGACAGTGTGTTCCTAGAGCAGAGAAGACAGTGTGTTCCTAAAGCAGAGTTGCGGTGTATGTGCCTGGAGCAGAGTGAAGCCACTGTGTTCCTTATGCAGAGTGAGGACAGTGTCTTCCTAATGCAGAATGAAGACAGTGTGTTCCTAATGCAGAATGAAGACAGTGTGTTCCTAGAGCAGAGTGAACACAGTGTGTTTCTTACGCAGAGTGAAGACAGTATGTTCCTAGAGCAGAGTGAAGACACTGTGTTCCTAGAACGGAGTGAAGACAGTGTGATCCTAATGCAGAATGAAGACAGTGTGTTGTTAATGCAGAGTGAAGACAGTGTGTTCCTAGAGCAGAGTGAAGATAGTGTGTTCCTAATGAAGAGTTGCTGTGTATGTGCATGGAGCAGAGAGAAGACAGTGTGTTCCTAACGCAGAGTGAAGACAGTGTGTTACTAATGCAGACTTGCTGTATATGAGGATGGAACAGAGTGAATACAGTTTGTTCCTAAAGCAGAATGTAGACAGTGTGTTCCTAGAGCAGAGTGAAGACAGTGTGTTCCTAATGCAGAGTTCCGGTGTATGTGCATGGAGCAGAGTGAAGGCAGTGTGTTCCTAGAGCAGAGTGAAGACAGTGTGTTCCTAGAGCAGAGTGAAGACACTGTGTTCCTAATGCAGAGTGAAGACAGTATGTTTCTAGAGCAGAGTAAAGACAGTGTGTTCCTAACAAAGAGTATCTGTGTATGTGCATGGAGCAGAGTGAAGACAATGTGTTCCTAACGGAGAGTTAAGACACTGTGTTCCTAGAGCAGAGTTAAGACAGTGTGTTCCTAGAGCAGAGTGAAGACAGTGTGTTCCTAACACAGAATTGCGGTGTATGTGCATGGAGCAGAGTGAAGACAGTGTGTTCCTAGAGCAGAGTTAAGACAGTGTGTTTCTATAGCACAGTGAAGACAGTGTGTTCCTAGAGCAGAGTGAAGACACTGTGTCCCTAATGCAGAGTGAAGACAGTATGTTTCTAGAGCAGAGTAAAGACAGTGTGTTCCTAACAAAGAGTTGCTGTGTATGTGCATGGAGCAGAGTGAAGACAATGTGTTCCTAATGGAGAATAAGACACTGTATTCCTAGAGCAGAGTTAAGCCAGTGTGTTCCAAGAGCAGAGTGAAGACAGTGTGTTCCTAAAACAGAGTTGCGGTGTATGTGCATGGAGCAGAGTGAAGACAGTGTGTTCCTAATGCAGAGTGAAGACAGTGTGTTCGTAATGCAGAGTGAAGACTGTGTGGTCCTAACGGAGAGTTAAGAAAGTGTGTTCCTAGAGCAGAGTGAAGACAGTGTGTTCCTAGAGCAGTGTGAAGACAGTGTGTTTCTAGAGCATAGTGAAGACAGTGTGTTCCTAGAGCAGAGTGAAGACAGTGTGTTCCTAGAGCAGAGTGAAGAGAGTGTGTTCCTAGAGGAGTGTGAAGACAGTGTGTTCCAAGAGCAGAGTAAAGACAGTGTGTTCCTAGAGCAGAATGAAGTCAGTGTGTTCCTAGAGCAGAGTGAAGACAGTGTGTTCCTAGAGCAGAGTGAAGTCAGTGTGTTCCAAGAGCAGGGTGAAGACAGTGTGATCCTAAGGCAGAGTGAAGACAGTGTGTTCCTAGAGCAGAGTGAAGACAGTGTGTTCCTAGAGCAGAGTGAATACAGTTTGTTCCTAACGCAGAGTTGCGGTGTATGTGCATGGAGCCGAGTGAAGACAGTGTGTTCCTAGAGCAGAGTGAAGACACTGTGTTCCTAATGCAGAGTGAAGACAGTGTGTTCCTAGAGCAGAGTGAAGACAGTGTGTTCCTAGAGCAGAGTGAAGACAGTGTGTTCCTAGAGCAGAGTGAAGACAGTGTGTTCCAATAGCAGAGTGAAGACAGTTTGATCCAAAGGCAGAGTGAAGACAGTGTGTTCCTAGAACAGAGTGAAGACAGGGTGATCCTAACGCAGAGTGAAGACAGCGTGTTCCTAGAGCAGAGTGAAGACAGTGTGTTCCTAGAGCAGAGTAAAGACAGTGTGTTCCTAGAGCAGAGTGAAGACAGTGTGTTCCTAGAGCAGAGAAGACAGTGTGTTCTTAAAGCAGAGTTGCGGTGTATGTGCCTGGAGCAGAGTGAAGCCACTGTGTTCCTTATGCAGAGTGAGGACAGTGTCTTCCTAATGCAGAATGAAGACAGTGTGTTCCTAATGCAGAATGAAGACAGTGTGTTCCTAGAGCAGAGTGAACACAGTGTGTTTCTTACGCAGAGTGAAGACAGTATGTTCCTAGAGCAGAGTGAAGACACTGTGTTCCTAGAACGGAGTGAAGACAGTGTGATCCTAATGCAGAATGAAGACAGTGTGTTGTTACTGCAGAGTGAAGACAGTGTGTTCCTAGAGCAGAGTGAAGATAGTGTGTTCCTAATGAAGAGTTGCTGTGTATGTGCATGGAGCAGAGAGAAGACAGTGTGTTCCTAACGCAGAGTGAAGACAGCGTGTTCCTAGAGCAGAGTGAAGAGAGTGTGTTCCAAGAGCAGAGTGAAGACAGTGTGTTCCAAGAGCAGAGTGAAGACAGTGTGAACCTAAGGCAGAGTGAAGACAGTGTGTTCCTAGAGCAGAGTGAAGACAGTGTGTTCCTAACGCAGAGTGAAGACAGCGTGTTCCTAGAGCAGAGTGAAGACAGTGTGTTCCTAGAGCAGAGTAAAGACAGTGTGTTCCTAGTGTAGAGTGAAGACAGTGTGTTCCTAGAGCAGAGTGAAGACAGTGTGTCCCTAACACAGAGTTGCGGTGTATGTGCATGGAGCAGAGTGAAGACAGTGTGTTCCAAATGCAGAGTGAAGACAGTGTGTTCCTAGAACAGACTGAAGACACAGTGTTCCTAATGCAGAGTGAAGACATTGTGTTCCTAATGCAGAGTGAAGACAGTGTGTTCCTAAAGCAGAGTGAACACAGTGTGTTCCTTACGCAGAGTGAAGACTGTGTGTTCCTAGAGCAGAGTGAAGACAGTGTGTTCCTAGAATGGAGTGAAGACAGTGTGATCCTAACGCAGAGTGAAGACAGTGTCTTCTAAATGCAGAGTGAAGACAGTGTGTTCCTAGAGCAGAGTGAAGATAGTGTGTTCCTAATGCAGAGTTGCTGTGTATGTGCATGGAGCAGAGTGAAGACAGTGTGTTCCTAGAGCAGAGTGAAGACAGTGTGTTTCTAGAGCAGAGTGAAGACAGTGTTTTCTTAATGCAGAGTGAAGACAGTGTGTTCCTAACGCAGAGTGAAGACAGCGTGTTCCTAGAGCAGAGTGAAGACAGTGTGTTCCTAGAGCAGAGTAAAGACAGTGTGTTCCTAGAGCAGAGTGAAGACAGTGTGTTCCTAGAGCAGAGTGAAGACATTGTGTTCCTAGGGCAGAGAAGACAGTGTGTTCCTAAAGCAGAGTTGCCGTGTATGTGCCTGGAGCAGAGTGAAGAGACTGTGTTCCTAAGGCAGACTGAAGACAGTGTGTTCCTAATGCAGAATGTAGACAGTGTGTTCCTAGAGCAGAGTGAACACAGTGTGTTCCTTACGCAGAGTGAAGACAGTATGTTCCTAGAGTAGAGTGAAGACAGTGTGTTCCTAGAATGGAGTGAAGACAGTGTGATCCTAACGCAGAGTGAAGACAGTGTGTTCTAAATGCAGAGTGAAGACAGTGTGTTACTACAGCAAGGTGAAGATAGTGTGTTCCTAATGCAGAGTTGCTGTGTATGTGCATGGAGCAGAGTGAAGACAGTGTGTTCCTAGAGCAGAGTGACGACAGTGTGTTTCTAGAGCAGAGTGAAGACAGTGTTTTCTTAACGCAGAGTGAAGACAGTGTGTTCCTAATGCAGACTTGCTGTGTATGTGGATGGAACAGAGTGAAAACAGTTTGTTCCTAATGCAGAATGAAGACAGTGTGTTCCTAGAGCAGAAGAAGACAGTGTGTTCCTAACGCAGAGTTGCATTGTTTGTGCCTAGAGCAGACTGAAGACACTGTGTTCCTTATGCAGAGTGAAGACAGTGTGTTCCTAATGCAGAATGAAGACAGTGTGTTTCTAGAGTAGAGTGAAGACAGTGTTTTTCTAAAGCAGAGTGAAGTCAGTGTGTTCCTAGAGCAGAATGAAGACAGTGTGTTCCTAGAGCAGAGTGAAGACAGTGTGTTCCTAGAGCAGAGTGAAGACACTGTGTTCCTAATGCAGAGTGAAGACAGTATGTTTCTAGAGCAGAGTAAAGACAGTGTGTTCCTAACAAAGAGTATCTGTGTATGTGCATGGAGCAGAGTCAAGACAATGTGTTCCTAACGGAGAGTTAAGACACTGTGTTCCTAGGGCAGAGTTAAGAGAGTGTGTTCCTAGAGCAGAGTGAAGACAGTGTGTTCCTAACACAGAGTTGCGGTGTATGTGCATGGAGCAGAGTGAAGACAGTGTGTTCCTAATGCAGAGTTAAGACAGTGTGTTCCTAATGCAGCGTGAAGACAGTGTGTTCCTAAGGGAGAGTTAAGAAAATGTGTTCCTAGAGCAGACTGAAGACAGTGTGTTCCTAGAGCAGTGTGAAGACAGTGTGTTTCTAGAGCATAGTGAAGACAGTGTGTTCCTAGAGCAGAGTGAAGACAGTGTGTTCCTAGAGCAGAGTGAAGACAGTGTGTTCCTAGAGCAGAGTGAAGACAGTGTGTTCCAAGAGCAGAGTGAAGACAGTGTGTTCCTAGAGCAGAGTGAAGTCAGTGTGTTCCTAGTGCAGAGTGAAGACAGTGTGTTCCTAGAGCAGAGTGAAGACAGTGTGTTCCTAACAAAGAGTTGCTGTGTATGTGCATGGAGCAGAGTGAAGACAGTGTGTTCCTAGAGCAGAGTTAAGACAGTGTGTTTCTAGAGCAGAGTGAAGACAGTGTGTTCCTAGAGCAGAGTGAAGACAGTGTGTTCCTAGAGCAGAGTAAATACAGTTTGTTCCTAACGCAGAGTTGCGGTGTATGTGCATGGAGCCGAGTGAAGACAGTGTGTTCCTAGAGCAGAGTGAAGACACTGTGTTCCTAATGCAGAGTGAAGACAGTGTGTTCCAATAGCAGAGTGAAGACAGTTTGATCCAAAGGCAGAGTGAAGACAGTGTGTTCCTAGAACAGAGTGAAGACAGGGTGTTCCTAACGCAGAGTGAAGACAGCGTGTTCCTAGAGCAGAGTGAAGACAGTGTGTTCCTAGAGCAGAGTAAAGACAGTGTGTTCCTAGAGCAGAGTGAAGACAGTGTGTTCCTAGAGCAGAGAAGACAGTGTGTTCCTAAAGCAGAGTTGCGGTGTATGTGCCTGGAGCAGAGTGAAGCCACTGTGTTCCTTATGCAGAGTGAGGACAGTGTCTTCCTAATGCAGAATGAAGACAGTGTGTTCCTAATGCAGAATGAAGACAGTGTGTTCCTAGAGCAGAGTGAACACAGTGTGTTTCTTACGCAGAGTGAAGACAGTATGTTCCTAGAGCAGAGTGAAGACACTGTGTTCCTAGAACGGAGTGAAGACAGTGTGATCCTAATGCAGAATGAAGACAGTGTGTTGTTAATGCAGAGTGAAGACAGTGTGTTCCTAGAGCAGAGTGAAGATAGTGTGTTCCTAATGAAGAGTTGCTGTGTATGTGCATGGAGCAGAGAGAAGACAGTGTGTTCCTAACGCAGAGTGAAGACAGTGTGTTACTAATGCAGACTTGCTGTATATGAGGATGGAACAGAGTGAATACAGTTTGTTCCTAAAGCAGAATGTAGACAGTGTGTTCCTAGAGCAGAGTGAAGACAGTGTGTTCCTAATGCAGAGTTCCGGTGTATGTGCATGGAGCAGAGTGAAGGCAGTGTGTTCCTAGAGCAGAGTGAAGACAGTGTGTTCCTAGAGCAGAGTGAAGACACTGTGTTCCTAATGCAGAGTGAAGACAGTATGTTTCTAGAGCAGAGTAAAGACAGTGTGTTCCTAACAAAGAGTATCTGTGTATGTGCATGGAGCAGAGTGAAGACAATGTGTTCCTAACGGAGAGTTAAGACACTGTGTTCCTAGAGCAGAGTTAAGACAGTGTGTTCCTAGAGCAGAGTGAAGACAGTGTGTTCCTAACACAGAATTGCGGTGTATGTGCATGGAGCAGAGTGAAGACAGTGTGTTCCTAGAGCAGAGTTAAGACAGTGTGTTTCTATAGCACAGTGAAGACAGTGTGTTCCTAGAGCAGAGTGAAGACACTGTGTCCCTAATGCAGAGTGAAGACAGTATGTTTCTAGAGCAGAGTAAAGACAGTGTGCTCCTAACAAAGAGTTGCTGTGTATGTGCATGGAGCAGAGTGAAGACAATGTGTTCCTAATGGAGAGTAAGACACTGTATTCCTAGAGCAGAGTTAAGCCAGTGTGTTCCAAGAGCAGAGTGAAGACAGTGTGTTCCTAAAACAGAGTTGCGGTGTATGTGCATGGAGCAGAGTGAAGACAGTGTGTTCCTACTGCAGAGTGAAGACAGTGTGTTCGTAATGCAGAGTGAAGACTGTGTGGTCCTAACGGAGAGTTAAGAAAGTGTGTTCCTAGAGCAGAGTGAAGACAGTGTGTTCCTAGAGCAGTGTGAAGACAGTGTGTTTCTAGAGCATAGTGAAGACAGTGTGTTCCTAGAGCAGAGTGAAGACAGTGTGTTCCTAGAGCAGAGTGAAGAGAGTGTGTTCCTAGAGGAGTGTGAAGACAGTGTGTTCCAAGAGCAGAGTAAAGACAGTGTGTTCCTAGAGCAGAATGAAGTCAGTGTGTTCCTAGAGCAGAGTGAAGACAGTGTGTTCCTAGAGCAGAGTGAAGTCAGTGTGTTCCAAGAGCAGGGTGAAGACAGTGTGATCCTAAGGCAGAGTGAAGACAGTGTGTACCTAGAGCAGAGTGAACACAGTGTGTTCCTTACGCAGAGTGAAGACAGTATGTTCCTAGAGTAGAGTGAAGACAGTGTGTTCCTAGAATGGAGTGAAGACAGTGTGATCCTAACGCAGAGTGAAGACAGTGTGTTCTAAATGCAGAGTGAAGACAGTGTGTTACTACAGCAAGGTGAAGATAGTGTGTTCCTAATGCAGAGTTGCTGTGTATGTGCATGGAGCAGAGTGAAGACAGTGTGTTCCTAGAGCAGAGTGACGACAGTGTGTTTCTAGAGCAGAGTGAAGACAGTGTTTTCTTAACGCAGAGTGAAGACAGTGTGTTCCTAATGCAGACTTGCTGTGTATGTGGATGGAACAGAGTGAAAACAGTTTGTTCCTAATGCAGAATGAAGACAGTGTGTTCCTAGAGCAGAAGAAGACAGTGTGTTCCTAACGCAGAGTTGCATTGTTTGTGCCTAGAGCAGACTGAAGACACTGTGTTCCTTATGCAGAGTGAAGACAGTGTGTTCCTAATGCAGAATGAAGACAGTGTGTTTCTAGAGTAGAGTGAAGACAGTGTTTTTCTAAAGCAGAGTGAAGTCAGTGTGTTCCTAGAGCAGAATGAAGACAGTGTGTTCCTAGAGCAGAGTGAAGACAGTGTGTTCCTAGAGCAGAGTGAAGACACTGTGTTCCTAATGCAGAGTGAAGACAGTATGTTTCTAGAGCAGAGTAAAGACAGTGTGTTCCTAACAAAGAGTATCTGTGTATGTGCATGGAGCAGAGTCAAGACAATGTGTTCCTAACGGAGAGTTAAGACACTGTGTTCCTAGGGCAGAGTTAAGAGAGTGTGTTCCTAGAGCAGAGTGAAGACAGTGTGTTCCTAACACAGAGTTGCGGTGTATGTGCATGGAGCAGAGTGAAGACAGTGTGTTCCTAATGCAGAGTTAAGACAGTGTGTTCCTAATGCAGCGTGAAGACAGTGTGTTCCTAAGGGAGAGTTAAGAAAATGTGTTCCTAGAGCAGACTGAAGACAGTGTGTTCCTAGAGCAGTGTGAAGACAGTGTGTTTCTAGAGCATAGTGAAGACAGTGTGTTCCTAGAGCAGAGTGAAGACAGTGTGTTCCTAGAGCAGAGTGAAGACAGTGTGTTCCTAGAGCAGAGTGAAGACAGTGTGTTCCAAGAGCAGAGTGAAGACAGTGTGTTCCTAGAGCAGAGTGAAGTCAGTGTGTTCCTAGTGCAGAGTGAAGACAGTGTGTTCCTAGAGCAGAGTGAAGACAGTGTGTTCCTAACAAAGAGTTGCTGTGTATGTGCATGGAGCAGAGTGAAGACAGTGTGTTCCTAGAGCAGAGTTAAGACAGTGTGTTTCTAGAGCAGAGTGAAGACAGTGTGTTCCTAGAGCAGAGTGAAGACAGTGTGTTCCTAGAGCAGAGTAAATACAGTTTGTTCCTAACGCAGAGTTGCGGTGTATGTGCATGGAGCCGAGTGAAGACAGTGTGTTCCTAGAGCAGAGTGAAGACACTGTGTTCCTAATGCAGAGTGAAGACAGTGTGTTCCTAGAGCAGAGTGAAGACAGTGTGTTTCTAGAGCAGAGTAAAGACAGTGTGTTCCTAGAGCAGAGTGAAGACAGTGTGTTCCTAGAGCAGAGTGAAGACAGAGTGTTCCTAGAGCAGAGTGAAGACAGTGTGTTCCAATAGCAGAGTGAAGACAGTTTGATCCAAAGGCAGAGTGAAGACAGTGTGTTCCTAGAACAGAGTGAAGACAGGGTGTTCCTAACGCAGAGTGAAGACAGCGTGTTCCTAGAGCAGAGTGAAGACAGTGTGTTCCTAGAGCAGAGTAAAGACAGTGTGTTCCTAGAGCAGAGTGAAGACAGTGTGTTCCTAGAGCAGAGAAGACAGTGTGTTCCTAAAGCAGAGTTGCGGTGTATGTGCCTGGAGCAGAGTGAAGCCACTGTGTTCCTTATGCAGAGTGAGGACAGTGTCTTCCTAATGCAGAATGAAGACAGTGTGTTCCTAATGCAGAATGAAGACAGTGTGTTCCTAGAGCAGAGTGAACACAGTGTGTTTCTTACGCAGAGTGAAGACAGTATGTTCCTAGAGCAGAGTGAAGACACTGTGTTCCTAGAACGGAGTGAAGACAGTGTGATCCTAATGCAGAATGAAGACAGTGTGTTGTTAATGCAGAGTGAAGACAGTGTGTTCCTAGAGCAGAGTGAAGATAGTGTGTTCCTAATGAAGAGTTGCTGTGTATGTGCATGGAGCAGAGAGAAGACAGTGTGTTCCTAACGCAGAGTGAAGACAGTGTGTTACTAATGCAGACTTGCTGTATATGAGGATGGAACAGAGTGAATACAGTTTGTTCCTAAAGCAGAATGTAGACAGTGTGTTCCTAGAGCAGAGTGAAGACAGTGTGTTCCTAATGCAGAGTTCCGGTGTATGTGCATGGAGCAGAGTGAAGGCAGTGTGTTCCTAGAGCAGAGTGAAGACAGTGTGTTCCTAGAGCAGAGTGAAGACACTGTGTTCCTAATGCAGAGTGAAGACAGTATGTTTCTAGAGCAGAGTAAAGACAGTGTGTTCCTAACAAAGAGTATCTGTGTATGTGCATGGAGCAGAGTGAAGACAATGTGTTCCTAACGGAGAGTTAAGACACTGTGTTCCTAGAGCAGAGTTAAGACAGTGTGTTCCTAGAGCAGAGTGAAGACAGTGTGTTCCTAACACAGAATTGCGGTGTATGTGCATGGAGCAGAGTGAAGACAGTGTGTTCCTAGAGCAGAGTTAAGACAGTGTGTTTCTATAGCACAGTGAAGACAGTGTGTTCCTAGAGCAGAGTGAAGACACTGTGTCCCTAATGCAGAGTGAAGACAGTATGTTTCTAGAGCAGAGTAAAGACAGTGTGCTCCTAACAAAGAGTTGCTGTGTATGTGCATGGAGCAGAGTGAAGACAATGTGTTCCTAATGGAGAGTAAGACACTGTATTCCTAGAGCAGAGTTAAGCCAGTGTGTTCCAAGAGCAGAGTGAAGACAGTGTGTTCCTAAAACAGAGTTGCGGTGTATGTGCATGGAGCAGAGTGAAGACAGTGTGTTCCTACTGCAGAGTGAAGACAGTGTGTTCGTAATGCAGAGTGAAGACTGTGTGGTCCTAACGGAGAGTTAAGAAAGTGTGTTCCTAGAGCAGAGTGAAGACAGTGTGTTCCTAGAGCAGTGTGAAGACAGTGTGTTTCTAGAGCATAGTGAAGACAGTGTGTTCCTTGAGCAGAGTGAAGACAGTGTGTTCCTAGAGCAGAGTGAAGAGAGTTTGTTCCTAGAGGAGTGTGAAGACAGTGTGTTCCAAGAGCAGAGTAAAGACAGTGTGTTCCTAGAGCAGAATGAAGTCAGTGTGTTCCTAGAGCAGAGTGAAGACAGTGTGTTCCTAGAGCAGAGTGAAGTCAGTGTGTTCCAAGAGCAGGGTGAAGACAGTGTGATCCTAAGGCAGAGTGAAGACAGTGTGTACCTAGAGCAGAGTGAACACAGTGTGTTCCTTACGCAGAGTGAAGACAGTATGTTCCTAGAGTAGAGTGAAGACAGTGTGTTCCTAGAATGGAGTGAAGACAGTGTGATCCTAACGCAGAGTGAAGACAGTGTGTTCTAAATGCAGAGTGAAGACAGTGTGTTACTACAGCAAGGTGAAGATAGTGTGTTCCTAATGCAGAGTTGCTGTGTATGTGCATGGAGCAGAGTGAAGACAGTGTGTTCCTAGAGCAGAGTGACGACAGTGTGTTTCTAGAGCAGAGTGAAGACAGTGTTTTCTTAACGCAGAGTGAAGACAGTGTGTTCCTAATGCAGACTTGCTGTGTATGTGGATGGAACAGAGTGAAAACAGTTTGTTCCTAATGCAGAATGAAGACAGTGTGTTCCTAGAGCAGAAGAAGACAGTGTGTTCCTAACGCAGAGTTGCATTGTTTGTGCCTAGAGCAGACTGAAGACACTGTGTTCCTTATGCAGAGTGAAGACAGTGTGTTCCTAATGCAGAATGAAGACAGTGTGTTTCTAGAGTAGAGTGAAGACAGTGTTTTTCTAAAGCAGAGTGAAGTCAGTGTGTTCCTAGAGCAGAATGAAGACAGTGTGTTCCTAGAGCAGAGTGAAGACAGTGTGTTCCTAGAGCAGAGTGAAGACACTGTGTTCCTAATGCAGAGTGAAGACAGTATGTTTCTAGAGCAGAGTAAAGACAGTGTGTTCCTAACAAAGAGTATCTGTGTATGTGCATGGAGCAGAGTCAAGACAATGTGTTCCTAACGGAGAGTTAAGACACTGTGTTCCTAGGGCAGAGTTAAGAGAGTGTGTTCCTAGAGCAGAGTGAAGACAGTGTGTTCCTAACACAGAGTTGCGGTGTATGTGCATGGAGCAGAGTGAAGACAGTGTGTTCCTAATGCAGAGTTAAGACAGTGTGTTCCTAATGCAGCGTGAAGACAGTGTGTTCCTAAGGGAGAGTTAAGAAAATGTGTTCCTAGAGCAGACTGAAGACAGTGTGTTCCTAGAGCAGTGTGAAGACAGTGTGTTTCTAGAGCATAGTGAAGACAGTGTGTTCCTAGAGCAGAGTGAAGACAGTGTGTTCCTAGAGCAGAGTGAAGACAGTGTGTTCCTAGAGCAGAGTGAAGACAGTGTGTTCCAAGAGCAGAGTGAAGACAGTGTGTTCCTAGAGCAGAGTGAAGTCAGTGTGTTCCTAGTGCAGAGTGAAGACAGTGTGTTCCTAGAGCAGAGTGAAGACAGTGTGTTCCTAACAAAGAGTTGCTGTGTATGTGCATGGAGCAGAGTGAATACAGTGTGTTCCTAGAGCAGAGTTAAGACAGTGTGTTTCTAGAGCAGAGTGAAGACAGTGTGTTCCTAGAGCAGAGTGAAGACAGTGTGTTCCTAGAGCAGAGTAAATACAGTTTGTTCCTAACGCAGAGTTGCGGTGTATGTGCATGGAGCCGAGTGAAGACAGTGTGTTCCTAGAGCAGAGTGAAGACACTGTGTTCCTAATGCAGAGTGAAGACAGTGTGTTCCTAGAGCAGAGTGAAGACAGTGTGTTTCTAGAGCAGAGTAAAGACAGTGTGTTCCTAGAGCAGAGTGAAGACAGTGTGTTCCTAGAGCAGAGTGAAGACAGTGTGTTCCAATAGCAGAGTCAAGACAGTTTGATCCAAAGGCAGAGTGAAGACAGTGTGTTCCTAGAACAGAGTGAAGACAGGGTGTTCCTAACGCAGAGTGAAGACAGCGTGTTCCTAGAGCAGAGTGAAGACAGTGTGTTCCTAGAGCAGAGTAAAGACAGTGTGTTCCTAGAGCAGAGTGAAGACAGTGTGTTCCTAGAGCAGAGAAGACAGTGTGTTCCTAAAGCAGAGTTGCGGTGTATGTGCCTGGAGCAGAGTGAAGCCACTGTGTTCCTTATGCAGAGTGAGGACAGTGTCTTCCTAATGCAGAATGAAGACAGTGTGTTCCTAATGCAGAATGAAGACAGTGTGTTCCTAGAGCAGAGTGAACACAGTGTGTTTCTTACGCAGAGTGAAGACAGTATGTTCCTAGAGCAGAGTGAAGACACTGTGTTCCTAGAACGGAGTGAAGACAGTGTGATCCTAATGCAGAATGAAGACAGTGTGTTGTTAATGCAGAGTGAAGACAGTGTGTTCCTAGAGCAGAGTGAAGATAGTGTGTTCCTAATGAAGAGTTGCTGTGTATGTGCATGGAGCAGAGAGAAGACAGTGTGTTCCTAACGCAGAGTGAAGACAGTGTGTTACTAATGCAGACTTGCTGTATATGAGGATGGAACAGAGTGAATACAGTTTGTTCCTAAAGCAGAATGTAGACAGTGTGTTCCTAGAGCAGAGTGAAGACAGTGTGTTCCTAATGCAGAGTTCCGGTGTATGTGCATGGAGCAGAGTGAAGGCAGTGTGTTCCTAGAGCAGAGTGAAGACAGTGTGTTCCTAGAGCAGAGTGAAGACACTGTGTTCCTAATGCAGAGTGAAGACAGTATGTTTCTAGAGCAGAGTAAAGACAGTGTGTTCCTAACAAAGAGTATCTGTGTATGTGCATGGAGCAGAGTGAAGACAATGTGTTCCTAACGGAGAGTTAAGACACTGTGTTCCTAGAGCAGAGTTAAGACAGTGTGTTCCTAGAGCAGAGTGAAGACAGTGTGTTCCTAACACAGAATTGCGGTGTATGTGCATGGAGCAGAGTGAAGACAGTGTGTTCCTAGAGCAGAGTTAAGACAGTGTGTTTCTATAGCACAGTGAAGACAGTGTGTTCCTAGAGCAGAGTGAAGACACTGTGTCCCTAATGCAGAGTGAAGACAGTATGTTTCTAGAGCAGAGTAAAGACAGTGTGTTCCTAACAAAGAGTTGCTGTGTATGTGCATGGAGCAGAGTGAAGACAATGTGTTCCTAATGGAGAGTAAGACACTGTATTCCTAGAGCAGAGTTAAGCCAGTGTGTTCCAAGAGCAGAGTGAAGACAGTGTGTTCCTAAAACAGAGTTGCGGTGTATGTGCATGGAGCAGAGTGAAGACAGTGTGTTCCTAATGCAGAGTGAAGACAGTGTGTTCGTAATGCAGAGTGAAGACTGTGTGGTCCTAACGGAGAGTTAAGAAAGTGTGTTCGTAGAGCAGAGTGAAGACAGTGTGTTCCTAGAGCAGTGTGAAGACAGTGTGTTTCTAGAGCATAGTGAAGACAGTGTGTTCCTAGAGCAGAGTGAAGACAGTGTGTTCCTAGAGCAGAGTGAAGAGAGTGTGTTCCTAGAGGAGTGTGAAGACAGTGTGTTCCAAGAGCAGAGTAAAGACAGTGTGTTCCTAGAGCAGAATGAAGTCAGTGTGTTCCTAGAGCAGAGTGAAGACAGTGTGTTCCTAGAGCAGAGTGAAGTCAGTGTGTTCCAAGAGCAGGGTGAAGACAGTGTGATCCTAAGGCAGAGTGAAGACAGTGTGTACCTAGAGCAGAGTGAAGACAGTGTGTTCCTAGAGCAGAGTGAATACAGTTTGTTCCTAACGCAGAGTTGCGGTGTATGTGCATGGAGCCGAGTGAAGACAGTGTGTTCCTAGAGCAGAGTGAAGACACTGTGTTCCTAATGCAGAGTGTAGACAGTGTGTTCCTAGAGCAGAGTGAAGACAGTGTGTTCCTAGAGCAGAGTGAAGACAGTGTGTTCCTAGAGCAGAGTGAAGACAGTGTGTTCCAATAGCAGAGTGAAGACAGTTTGATCCAAAGGCAGAGTGAAGACAGTGTGTTCCTAGAGCAGAGTGAAGACAGGGTGTTCCTAACGCAGAGTGAAGACAGCGTGTTCCTAGAGCAGAGTGAAGACAGTGTGTTCCTAGAGCAGAGTAAAGACAGTGTGTTCCTAGAGAAGAGTGAAGACAGTGTGTTCCTAGAGCAGAGAAGACAGTGTGTTCCTAAAGCAGAGTTGCGGTGTATGTGCCTGGAGCAGAGTGAAGCCACTGTGTTCCTTATGCAGAGTGAGGACAGTGTCTTCCTAATGCAGAATGAAGACAGTGTGTTCCTAATGCAGAATGAAGACAGTGTGTTCCTAGAGCAGAGTGAACACAGTGTGTTTCTTACGCAGAGTGAAGACAGTATGTTCCTAGAGCAGAGTGAAGACACTGTGTTCCTAGAACGGAGTGAAGACAGTGTGATCCTAATGCAGAATGAAGACAGTGTGTTGTTACTGCAGAGTGAAGACAGTGTGTTCCTAGAGCAGAGTGAAGATAGTGTGTTCCTAATGAAGAGTTGCTGTGTATGTGCATGGAGCAGAGAGAAGACAGTGTGTTCCTAACGCAGAGTGAAGACAGTGTGTTAGTAATGCAGACTTGCTGTATATGAGGATGGAACAGAGTGAATACAGTTTGTTCCTAAAGCAGAATGTAGACAGTGTGTTCCTAGAGCAGAGTGAAGACAGTGTGTTCCTAATGCAGAGTTCCGGTGTATGTGCATGGAGCAGAGTGAAGGCAGTGTGTTCCTAGAGCAGAGTGAAGACAGTGTGTTCCTAGAGCAGAGTGAAGACACTGTGTTCCTAATGCAGAGTGAAGACAGTATGTTTCTAGAGCAGAGTAAAGACAGTGTGTTCCTAACAAAGAGTATCTGTGTATGTGCATGGAGCAGAGTGAAGACAATGTGTTCCTAACGGAGAGTTAAGACACTGTGTTCCTAGAGCAGAGTTAAGACAGTGTGTTCCTAGAGCAGAGTGAAGACAGTGTGTTCCTAACACAGAATTGCGGTGTATGTGCATGGAGCAGAGTGAAGACAGTGTGTTCCTAGAGCAGAGTTAAGACAGTGTGTTTCTATAGCACAGTGAAGACAGTGTGTTCCTAGAGCAGAGTGAAGACACTGTGTCCCTAATGCAGAGTGAAGACAGTATGTTTCTAGAGCAGAGTAAAGACAGTGTGTTCCTAACAAAGAGTTGCTGTGTATGTGCATGGAGCAGAGTGAAGACAATGTGTTCCTAATGGAGAGTAAGACACTGTATTCCTAGAGCAGAGTTAAGCCAGTGTGTTCCAAGAGCAGAGTGAAGACAGTGTGTTCCTAAAACAGAGTTGCGGTGTATGTGCATGGAGCAGAGTGAAGACAGTGTGTTCCTAATGCAGAGTGAAGACAGTGTGTTCGTAATGCAGAGTGAAGACTGTGTGGTCCTAACGGAGAGTTAAGAAAGTGTGTTCCTAGAGCAGAGTGAAGACAGTGTGTTCCTAGAGCAGTGTGAAGACAGTGTGTTTCTAGAGCATAGTGAAGACAGTGTGTTCCTAGAGCAGAGTGAAGACAGTGTGTTCCTAGAGCAGAGTGAAGAGAGTGTGTTCCTAGAGGAGTGTGAAGACAGTGTGTTCCAAGAGCAGAGTAAAGACAGTGTGTTCCTAGAGCAGAATGAAGTCAGTGTGTTCCTAGAGCAGAGTGAAGACAGTGTGTTCCTAGAGCAGAGTGAAGTCAGTGTGTTCCAAGAGCAGGGTGAAAACAGTGTGATCCTAAGGCAGAGTGAAGACAGTGTGTACCTAGAGCAGAGTGAAGACAGTGTGTTCCTAGAGCAGAGTGAATACAGTTTGTTCCTAACGCAGAGTTGCGGTGTATGTGCATGGAGCCGAGTGAAGACAGTGTGTTCCTAGAGCAGAGTGAAGACACTGTGTTCCTAATGCAGAGTGTAGACAGTGTGTTCCTAGAGCAGAGTGAAGACAGTGTGTTCCTAGAGCAGAGTGAAGACAGTGTGTTCCTAGAGCAGAGTGAAGACAGTGTGTTCCAATAGCAGAGTGAAGACAGTTTGATCCAAAGGCAGAGTGAAGACAGTGTGTTCCTAGAACAGAGTGAAGACAGGGTGTTCCTAACGCAGAGTGAAGACAGCGTGTTCCTAGAGCAGAGTGAAGACAGTGTGTTCCTAGAGCAGAGTAAAGACAGTGTGTTCCTAGAGCAGAGTGAAGACAGTGTGTTCCTAGAGCAGAGAAGACAGTGTGTTCCTAAAGCAGAGTTGCGGTGTATGTGCCTGGAGCAGAGTGAAGCCACTGTGTTCCTTATGCAGAGTGAGGACAGTGTCTTCCTAATGCAGAATGAAGACAGTGTGTTCCTAATGCAGAATGAAGACAGTGTGTTCCTAGAGCAGAGTGAACACAGTGTGTTTCTTACGCAGAGTGAAGACAGTATGTTCCTAGAGCAGAGTGAAGACACTGTGTTCCTAGAACGTAGTGAAGACAGTGTGATCCTAATGCAGAATGAAGACAGTGTGTTGTTACTGCAGAGTGAAGACAGTGTGTTCCTAGAGCAGAGTGAAGATAGTGTGTTCCTAATGAAGAGTTGCTGTGTATGTGCATGGAGCAGAGAGAAGACAGTGTGTTCCTAACGCAGAGTGAAGACAGTGTGTTACTAATGCAGACTTGCTGTATATGAGGATGGAACAGAGTGAATACAGTTTGTTCCTAAAGCAGAATGTAGACAGTGTGTTCCTAGAGCAGAGTGAAGACAGTGTGTTCCTAATGCAGAGTTCCGGTGTATGTGCATGGAGCAGAGTGAAGGCAGTGTGTTCCTAGAGCAGAGTGAAGACAGTGTGTTCCTAGAGCAGAGTGAAGACACTGTGTTCCTAATGCAGAGTGAAGACAGTATGTTTCTAGAGCAGAGTAAAGACAGTGTGTTCCTAACAAAGAGTATCTGTGTATGTGCATGGAGCAGAGTGAAGACAATGTGTTCCTAACGGAGAGTTAAGACACTGTGTTCCTAGAGCAGAGTTAAGACAGTGTGTTCCTAGAGCAGAGTGAAGACAGTGTGTTCCTAACACAGAATTGCGGTGTATGTGCATGGAGCAGAGTGAAGACAGTGTGTTCCTAGAGCAGAGTTAAGACAGTGTGTTTCTATAGCACAGTGAAGACAGTGTGTTCCTAGAGCAGAGTGAAGACACTGTGTCCCTAATGCAGAGTGAAGACAGTATGTTTCTAGAGCAGAGTAAAGACAGTGTGTTCCTAACAAAGAGTTGCTGTGTATGTGCATGGAGCAGAGTGAAGACAATGTGTTCCTAATGGAGAGTAAGACACTGTATTCCTAGAGCAGAGTTAAGCCAGTGTGTTCCAAGAGCAGAGTGAAGACAGTGTGTTCCTAAAACAGAGTTGCGGTGTATGTGCATGGAGCAGAGTGAAGACAGTGTGTTCCTAATGCAGAGTGAAGACAGTGTGTTCGTAATGCAGAGTGAAGACTGTGTGGTCCTAACGGAGAGTTAAGAAAGTGTGTTCCTAGAGCAGAGTGAAGACAGTGTGTTCCTAGAGTAGTGTGAAGACAGTGTGTTTCTAGAGCATAGTGAAGACAGTGTGTTCCTAGAGCAGAGTGAAGACAGTGTGTTCCTAGAGCAGAGTGAAGAGAGTGTGTTCCTAGAGGAGTGTGAAGACAGTGTGTTCCAAGAGCAGAGTAAAGACAGTGTGTTCCTAGAGCAGAATGAAGTCAGTGTGTTCCTAGAGCAGAGTGAAGACAGTGTGTTCCTAGAGCAGAGTGAAATCAGTGTGTTCCAAGAGCAGGGTGAAGACAGTGTGATCCTAAGGCAGAGTGAAGACAGTGTGTACCTAGAGCAGAGTGAAGACAGTGTGTTCCTAGAGCAGAGTGAATACAGTTTGTTCCTAACGCAGAGTTGCGGTGTATGTGCATGGAGCCGAGTGAAGACAGTGTGTTCCTAGAGCAGAGTGAAGACACTGTGTTCCTAATGCAGAGTGTAGACAGTGTGTTCCTAGAGCAGAGTGAAGACAGTGTGTTCCTAGAGCAGAGTGAAGACAGTGTGTTCCTAGAGCAGAGTGAAGACAGTGTGTTCCAATAGCAGAGTGAAGACAGTTTGATCCAAAGGCAGAGTGAAGACAGTGTGTTCCTAGAACAGAGTGAAGACAGGGTGTTCCTAACGCAGAGTGAAGACAGCGTGTTCCTAGAGCAGAGTGAAGACAGTGTGTTCCTAGAGCAGAGTAAAGACAGTGTGTTCCTAGAGCAGAGTGAAGACAGTGTGTTCCTAGAGCAGAGAAGACAGTGTGTTCCTAAAGCAGAGTTGCGGTGTATGTGCCTGGAGCAGAGTGAAGCCACTGTGTTCCTTATGCAGAGTGAGGACAGTGTCTTCCTAATGCAGAATGAAGACAGTGTGTTCCTAATGCAGAATGAAGACAGTGTGTTCCTAGAGCAGAGTGAACACAGTGTGTTTCTTACGCAGAGTGAAGACAGTATGTTCCTAGAGCAGAGTGAAGACACTGTGTTCCTAGAACGGAGTGAAGACAGTGTGATCCTAATGCAGAATGAAGACAGTGTGTTGTTACTGCAGAGTGAAGACAGTGTGTTCCTAGAGCAGAGTGAAGATAGTGTGTTCCTAATGAAGAGTTGCTGTGTATGTGCATGGAGCAGAGAGAAGACAGTGTGTTCCTAACGCAGAGTGAAGACAGTGTGTTACTAATGCAGACTTGCTGTATATGAGGATGGAACAGAGTGAATACAGTTTGTTCCTAAAGCAGAATGTAGACAGTGTGTTCCTAGAGCAGAGTGAAGACAGTGTGTTCCTAATGCAGAGTTCCGGTGTATGTGCATGGAGCAGAGTGAAGGCAGTGTGTTCCTAGAGCAGAGTGAAGACAGTGTGTTCCTAGAGCAGAGTGAAGACAGTGTGTTTCTAATGCAGACTTGCTGTGTATGTGGATGGAAAAGAGTGAAGAGAGTTTGTTCCTAACGCAGAATGAAGACAGTGTGTTCCTAGAGCAGAGTGAATGCAGTGTGTTCCTAACGCAGAGTTGCGGTGTATGTGCATGGAGCCGAGTGAAGACAGTGTGTTCCAAGAGCAGAGTGAAGACACTGTGTTCCTAATGCAGAGTGAAGACAGTGTGTTCCTAGAGCAGAGTGAAGACAGTGTGTTTCTAGAGCAGAGAAGACAGTGTGTTCCTAAAGCAGAGTTGCGGTGTATGTGCCTGGAGCAGAGTGAAGAGACTGTGTTCCTAAGGCAGACTGAAGACAGTGTGTTCCTAATGCAGAATGAAGACAGTGTGTTCCTAATGCAGAATGAAGACAGTGTGTTCCTAGAGCAGAGTGAAGACAGTGTGTTCCTAGAGCAGAGTGAAGACAGTGTGTTCCTAGAGCAGAGTGAAGACAGTGTGTTCCAAGAGCAGAGTGAAGACAGTGTGTTCCTAGAGCAGAGTGAAGTCAGTGTGTTCCTAGTGCAGAGTGAAGACAGTGTGTTCCTAGAGCAGAGTGAAGACAGTGTGTTCCTAACAAAGAGTTGCTGTGTATGTGCATGGAGCAGAGTGAAGACAGTGTGTTCCTAGGGCAGAGTTAAGACAGTGTGTTTCTAGAGCAGAGTGAAGACAGTGTGTTCCTAGAGCAGAGTGAAGACACTGTGTCCCTAATGCAGAGTGAAGACAGTATGTTTCTAGAGCAGAGTAAAGACAGTGTGTTCCTAACAAAGAGTTGTTGTGTATGTGTATGGAGCAGAGTGAAGACAATGTGTTCCTAATGGAGAGTAAGACACTGTATTCCTAGAGCAGAGTTAAGCCAGTGTGTTCCAAGAGCTGAATGAAGACAGTGTGTTCCTAAAACAGAGTTGCGGTGTATGTGCATGGAGCAGAGTGAAGACAGTGTGTTCCTAATGGAGAGTGAAGACAGTGTGTTCGTAATGCAGAGTGAAGAATGTGTGTTCCTAACGGAGAGTTAAGAAAGTGTGTTCCTAGAGCAGAGTGAAGACAGTGTGTTCCTAGAGCAGTGTGAAGACAGTGTGTTTCTAGAGCATAGTGAAGACAGTGTGTTCCTAGAGCAGAGTGAAGACAGTGTGTTCCTAGAGCAGAGTGAAGAGAGTGTGTTCCTAGAGGAGTGTGAAGACAGTGTGTTCCAAGAGCAGAGTAAAGACAGTGTGTTCCTAGAGCAGAATGAAGTCAGTGTGTTCCTAGAGCAGAGTGAAGACAGTGTGTTCCTAGAGCAGAGTGAAGACAGTGTGTTCCAAGAGCAGGGTGAAGACAGTGTGATCCTAAGGCAGAGTGAAGACAGTGTGTTCCTAGAGCAGAGTGAAGACAGTGTGTTCCTAGAGCAGAGTAAATACAGTTTGTTCCTAACGCAGAGTTGCGGTGTATGTGCATGGAGCCGAGTGAAGACAGTGTGTTCCTAGAGTAGAGTGAAGACACTGTGTTCCTAATGCAGAGTGAAGACAGTGTGTTCCTAGAGCAGAGTGAAGACAGTGTGTTTCTAGAGCAGAGTAAAGACAGTGTGTTCCTAGAGCAGAGTGAAGACAGTGTGTTCCTAGAGCAGAGTGAAGACAGTGTGTTCCTAGAGCAGAGTGAAGACAGTGTGTTCCAATAGCAGAGTGAAGACAGTTTGATCCAAAGGCAGAGTGAAGACAGTGTGTTCCTAGAACAGAGTGAAGACAGGGTGTTCCTAACGCAGAGGAAAGACAGCGTGTTCCTAGAGCAGAGTGAAGACAGTGTGTTCCTAGAGCAGAGTAAAGACAGTGTGTTCCTAGAGCAGAGTGAAGACAGTGTGTTCCTAGAGCAGAGAAGACAGTGTGTTCCTAAAGCAGAGTTGCGGTGTATGTGCCTGGAGCAGAGTGAAGCCACTGTGTTCCTTATGCAGAGTGAGGACAGTGTCTTCCTAATGCAGAATGAAGACAGTGTGTTCCTAATGCAGAATGAAGACAGTGTGTTCCTAGAGCAGAGTGAACACAGTGTGTTTCTTACGCAGAGTGAAGACAGTATGTTCCTAGAGCAGAGTGAAGACACTGTGTTCCTAGAACGGAGTGAAGACAGTGTGATCCTAATGCAGAATGAAGACAGTGTGTTGTTAATGCAGAGTGAAGACAGTGTGTTCCTAGAGCAGAGTGAAGATAGTGTGTTCCTAATGAAGAGTTGCTGTGTATGTGCATGGAGCAGAGAGAAGACAGTGTGTTCCTAACGCAGAGTGAAGACAGTGTGTTACTAATGCAGACTTGCTGTATATGAGGATGGAACAGAGTGAATACAGTTTGTTCCTAAAGCAGAATGTAGACAGTGTGTTCCTCGAGCAGAGTGAAGACAGTGTGTTCCTAATGCAGAGTTCCGGTGTATGTGCATGGAGCAGAGTGAAGGCAGTGTGTTCCTAGAGCAGAGTGAAGACAGTGTGTTCCTAGAGCAGAGTGAAGACACTGTGTTCCTAATGCAGAGTGAAGACAGTATGTTTCTAGAGCAGAGTAAAGACAGTGTGTTCCTAACAAAGAGTATCTGTGTATGTGCATGGAGCAGAGGGAAGACAATGTGTTCCTAACGGAGAGTTAAGACACTGTGTTCCTAGAGCAGAGTTAAGACAGTGTGTTCCTAGAGCAGAGTGAAGACAGTGTGTTCCTAACACAGAATTGCGGTGTATGTGCATGGAGCAGAGTGAAGACAGTGTGTTCCTAGAGCAGAGTTAAGACAGTGTGTTTCTATAGCACAGTGAAGACAGTGTGTTCCTAGAGCAGAGTGAAGACACTGTGTCCCTAATGCAGAGTGAAGACAGTATGTTTCTAGAGCAGAGTAAAGACAGTGTGTTCCTAACAAAGAGTTGCTGTGTATGTGCATGGAGCAGAGTGAAGACAATGTGTTCCTAATGGAGAGTAAGACACTGTATTCCTAGAGCAGAGTTAAGCCAGTGTGTTCCAAGAGCAGAGTGAAGACAGTGTGTTCCTAAAACAGAGTTGCGGTGTATGTGCATGGAGCAGAGTGAAGACAGTGTGTTCCTAATGCAGAGTGAAGACAGTGTGTTCGTAATGCAGAGTGAAGACTGTGTGGTCCTAACGGAGAGTTAAGAAAGTGTGTTCCTAGAGCAGAGTGAAGACAGTGTGTTCCTAGAGCAGTGTGAAGACAGTGTGTTTCTAGAGCATAGTGAAGACAGTGTGTTCCTAGAGCAGAGTGAAGACAGTGTGTTCCTAGAGCAGAGTGAAGAGAGTGTGTTCCTAGAGGAGTGTGAAGACAGTGTGTTCCAAGAGCAGAGTAAAGACAGTGTGTTCCTAGAGCAGAATGAAGTCAGTGTGTTCCTAGAGCAGAGTGAAGACAGTGTGTTCCTAGAGCAGAGTGAAGTCAGTGTGTTCCAAGAGCAGGGTGAAGACAGTGTGATCCTAAGGCAGAGTGAAGACAGTGTGTTCCTAGAGCAGAGTGAAGACAGTGTGTTCCTAGAGCAGAGTGAATACAGTTTGTTCCTAACGCAGAGTTGCGGTGTATGTGCATGGAGCCGAGTGAAGACAGTGTGTTCCTAGAGCAGAGTGAAGACACTGTGTTCCTAATGCAGAGTGAAGACAGTGTGTTCCTAGAGCAGAGTGAAGACAGTGTGTTCCTAGAGCAGAGTGAAGACAGTGTGTTCCTAGAGCAGAGTGAAGACAGTGTGTTCCAATAGCAGAGTGAAGACAGTTTGACCCAAAGGCAGAGTGAAGACAGTGTGTTCCTAGAACAGAGTGAAGGCAGGGTGTTCCTAACGCAGAGTGAAGACAGCGTGTTCCTAGAGCAGAGTGAAGACAGTGTGTTCCTAGAGCAGAGTAAAGACAGTGTGTTCCTAGAGCAGAGTGAAGACAGTGTGTTCCTAGAGCAGAGAAGACAGTGTGTTCCTAAAGCAGAGTTGCGGTGTATGTGCCTGGAGCAGAGTGAAGCCACTGTGTTCCTTATGCAGAGTGAGGACAGTGTCTTCCTAATGCAGAATGAAGACAGTGTGTTCCTAATGCAGAATGAAGACAGTGTGTTCCTAGAGCAGAGTGAACACAGTGTGTTTCTTACGCAGAGTGAAGACAGTATGTTCCTAGAGCAGAGTGAAGACACTGTGTTCCTAGAACGGAGTGAAGACAGTGTGATCCTAATGCAGAATGAAGACAGTGTGTTGTTAATGCAGAGTGAAGACAGTGTGTTCCTAGAGCAGAGTGAAGATAGTGTGTTCCTAATGAAGAGTTGCTGTGTATGTGCATGGAGCAGAGAGAAGACAGTGTGTTCCTAACGCAGACTGAAGACAGTGTGTTACTAATGCAGACTTGCTGTATATGAGGATGGAACAGAGTGAATACAGTTTGTTCCTAAAGCAGAATGTAGACAGTGTGTTCCTAGAGCAGAGTGAAGACAGTGTGTTCCTAATGCAGAGTTCCGGTGTATGTGCATGGAGCAGAGTGAAGGCAGTGTGTTCCTAGAGCAGAGTGAAGACAGTGTGTTCCTAGAGTAGAGTGAAGACAGTGTGTTTCTAATGCAGACTTGCTGTGTATGTGGATGGAAAAGAGTGAAGAGAGTTTGTTCCTAACGCAGAATGAAGACAGTGTGTTCCTAGAGCAGAGTGAATGCAGTGTGTTCCTAACGCAGAGTTGCGGTGTATGTGCATGGAGCCGAGTGAAGACAGTGTGTTCCAAGAGCAGAGTGAAGACACTGTGTTCCTAATGCAGAGTGAAGACAGTGTGTTCCTAGAGCAGAGTGAAGACAGTGTGTTTCTAGAGCAGAGAAGACAGTGTGTTCCTAAAGCAGAGTTGCGGTGTATGTGCCTGGAGCAGAGTGAAGAGACTGTGTTCCTAAGGCAGACTGAAGACAGTGTGTTCCTAATGCAGAATGAAGACAGTGTGTTCCTAATGCAGAATGAAGACAGTGTGTTCCTAGAGCAGAGTGAAGACAGTGTGTTCCTAGAGCAGAGTGAAGACAGTGTGTTCCTAGAGCAGAGTGAAGACAGTGTGTTCCAAGAGCAGAGTGAAGACAGTGTGTTCCTAGAGCAGAGTGAAGTCAGTGTGTTCCTAGTGCAGAGTGAAGACAGTGTGTTCCTAGAGCAGAGTGAAGACAGTGTGTTCCTAACAAAGAGTTGCTGTGTATGTGCATGGAGCAGAGTGAAGACAGTGTGTTCCTAGAGCAGAGTTAAGACAGTGTGTTTCTAGAGCAGAGTGAAGACAGTGTGTTCCTAGAGCAGAGTGAAGACACTGTGTCCCTAATGCAGAGTGAAGACAGTATGTTTCTAGAGCAGAGTGAAGACAGTGTGTTCCTAACAAAGAGTTGTTGTGTATGTGTATGGAGCAGAGTGAAGACAATGTGTTCCTAATGGAGAGTAAGACACTGTATTCCTAGAGCAGAGTTAAGCCAGTGTGTTCCAAGAGCAGAGTGAAGACAGTGTGTTCCTAAAACAGAGTTGCGGTGTATGTGCATGGAGCAGAGTGAAGACAGTGTGTTCCTAATGGAGAGTGAAGACAGTGTGTTCGTAATGCAGAGTGAAGACTGTGTGTTCCTAACGGAGAGTTAAGAAAGTGTGTTCCTAGAGCAGAGTGAAGACAGTGTGTTCCTAGAGCAGTGTGAAGACAGTGTGTTTCTAGAGCATAGTGAAGACAGTGTGTTCCTAGAGCACAGTGAAGACAGTGTGTTCCTAGAGCAGAGTGAAGAGATTGTGTTCCTAGAGGAGTGTGAAGACAGTGTGTTCCAAGAGCAGAGTAAAGACAGTGTGTTCCTAGAGCAGAATGAAGTCAGTGTGTTCCTAGAGCAGAGTGAAGACAGTGTGTTCCTAGAGCAGAGTGAAGACAGTGTGTTCCAAGAGCAGGGTGAAGACAGTGTGATCATAAGGCAGAGTGAAGACAGTGTGTTCCTAGAGCAGAGTGAAGACAGTTTGTTCCTAGAGCAGAGTAAATACAGTTTGTTCCTAACGCAGAGTTGCGGTGTATGTGCATGGAGCCGAGTGAAGACAGTGTGTTCCTAGAGCAGAGTGAAGACACTGTGTTCCTAATGCAGAGTGAAGACAGTGTGTTCCTAGAGCAGAGTGAAGACAGTGTGTTTCTAGAGCAGAGTAAAGACAGTGTGTTCCTAGAGCAGAGTGAAGACAGTGTGTTCCTAGAGCAGAGTGAAGACAGTGTGTTCCTAGAGCAGAGTGAAGACAGTGTGTTCCAATAGCAGAGTGAAGACAGTTTGATCCAAAGGCAGAGTGAAGACAGTGTGTTCCTAGAACAGAGTGAAGACAGGGTGTTCCTAACGCAGAGTGAAGACAGCGTGTTCCTAGAGCAGAGTGAAGACAGTGTGTTCCTAGAGCAGAGTAAAGACAGTGTGTTCCTAGAGCAGAGTGAAGACAGTGTGTTCCTAGAGCAGAGAAGACAGTGTGTTCCTAAAGCAGAGTTGCGGTGTATGTGCCTGGAGCAGAGTGAAGCCACTGTGTTCCTTATACAGAGTGAGGACAGTGTCTTCCTAATGCAGAATGAAGACAGTGTGTTCCTAATGCAGAATGAAGACAGTGTGTTCCTAGAGCAGAGTGAACACAGTGTGTTTCTTACGCAGAGTGAAGACAGTATGTTCCTAGAGCAGAGTGAAGACACTGTGTTCCTAGAACGGAGTGAAGACAGTGTGATCCTAATGCAGAATGAAGACAGTGTGTTGTTAATGCAGAGTGAAGACAGTGTGTTCCTAGAGCAGAGAGAAGACAGTGTGTTCCTAACGCAGAGTGAAGACAGTGTGTTACTAATGCAGACTTGCTGTATATGAGGATGGAACAGAGTGAATACAGTTTGTTCCTAAAGCAGAATGTAGACAGTGTGTTCCTAGAGCAGAGTGAAGACAGTGTGTTCCTAATGCAGAGTTCCGGTGTATGTGCATGGAGCAGAGTGAAGGCAGTGTGTTCCTAGAGCAGAGTGAAGACAGTGTGTTCCTAGAGCAGAGTGAAGACACTGTGTTCCTAATGCAGAGTGAAGACAGTATGTTTCTAGAGCAGAGTAAAGACAGTGTGTTCCTAACAAAGAGTATCTGTGTATGTGCATGGAGCAGAGTGAAGACAATGTGTTCCTAACGGAGAGTTAAGACACTGTGTTCCTAGAGCAGAGTTAAGACAGTGTGTTCCTAGAGCAGAGTGAAGACAGTGTGTTCCTAACACAGAATTGCGGTGTATGTGCATGGAGCAGAGTGAAGACAGTGTGTTCCTAGAGCAGAGTTAAGACAGTGTGTTTCTATAGCACAGTGAAGACAGTGTGTTCCTAGAGCAGAGTGAAGACACTGTGTCCCTAATGCAGAGTGAAGACAGTATGTTTCTAGAGCAGAGTAAAGACAGTGTGTTCCTAACAAAGAGTTGCTGTGTATGTGCATGGAGCAGAGTGAAGACAATGTGTTCCTAATGGAGAGTAAGACACTGTATTCCTAGAGCAGAGTTAAGCCAGTGTGTTCCAAGAGCAGAGTGAAGACAGTGTGTTCCTAAAACAGAGTTGCGGTGTATGTGCATGGAGCAGAGTGAAGACAGTGTGTTCCTAATGCAGAGTGAAGACAGTGTGTTCGTAATGCAGAGTGAAGACTGTGTGGTCCTAACGGAGAGTTAAGAAAGTGTGTTCCTAGAGCAGAGTGAAGACAGTGTGTTCCTAGAGCAGTGTGAAGACAGTGTGTTTCTAGAGCATAGTTAAGACAGTGTGTTCCTAGAGCAGAGTGAAGACAGTGTATTCCTAGAGCAGAGTGAAGAGAGTGTGTTCCTAGAGGAGTGTGAAGACAGTGTGTTCCAAGAGCAGAGTAAAGACAGTGTGTTCCTAGAGCAGAATGAAGTCAGTGTGTTCCTAGAGCAGAGTGAAGACAGTGTGTTCCTAGAGCAGAGTGAAGTCAGTGTGTTCCAAGAGCAGGGTGAAGACAGTGTGATCCTAAGGCAGAGTGAAGACAGTGTGTTCCTAGAGCAGAGTGAAGACAGTGTGTTCCTAGAGCAGAGTGAATACAGTTTGTTCCTAACGCAGAGTTGCGGTGTATGTGCATGGAGCCGAGTGAAGACAGTGTGTTCCTAGAGCAGAGTGAAGACACTGTGTTCCTAATGCAGAGTGAAGACAGTGTGTTCCTAGAGCAGAGTGAAGACAGTGTGTTCCTAGAGCAGAGTGAAGACAGTGTGTTCCTAGAGCAGAGTGAAGACAGTGTGTTCCAATAGCAGAGTGAAGACAGTTTGATCCAAAGGCAGAGTGAAGACAGTGTGTTCCTAGAACAGAGTGAAGACAGGGTGTTCCTAACGCAGAGTGAAGACAGCGTGTTCCTAGAGCAGAGTGAAGACAGTGTGTTCCTAGAGCAGAGTAAAGACAGTGTGTTCCTAGAGCAGAGTGAAGACAGTGTGTTCCTAGAGCAGAGAAGACAGTGTGTTCCTAAAGCAGAGTTGCGGTGTATGTGCCTGGAGCAGAGTGAAGCCACTGTGTTCCTTATGCAGAGTGAGGACAGTGTCTTCCTAATGCAGAATGAAGACAGTGTGTTCCTAATGCAGAATGAAGACAGTGTGTTCCTAGAGCAGAGAGAGCAGAGTGAACACAGTGTGTTTCTTACGCAGAGTGAAGACAGTATGTTCCTAGAGCAGAGTGAAGACACTGTGTTCCTAGAACGGAGTGAAGACAGTGTGATCCTAATGCAGAATGAAGACAGTGTGTTGTTAATGCAGAGTGAAGACAGTGTGTTCCTAGAGCAGAGTGAAGATAGTGTGTTCCTAATGAAGAGTTGCTGTGTATGTGCATGGAGCAGAGAGAAGACAGTGTGTTCCTAACGCAGAGTGAAGACAGTGTGTTACTAATGCAGACTTGCTGTATATGAGGATGGAACAGAGTGAATACAGTTTGTTCCTAAAGCAGAATGTAGACAGTGTGTTCCTAGAGCAGAGTGAAGACAGTGTGTTCCTAATGCAGAGTTCCGGTGTATGTGCATGGAGCAGAGTGAAGGCAGTGTGTTCCTAGAGCAGAGTGAAGACAGTGTGTTCCTAGAGCAGAGTGAAGACAGTGTGTTTCTAATGCAGACTTGCTGTGTATGTGGATGGAAAAGAGTGAAGAGAGTTTGTTCCTAACGCAGAATGAAGACAGTGTGTTCCTAGAGCAGAGTGAATGCAGTGTGTTCCTAACGCAGAGTTGCGGTGTATGTGCATGGAGCCGAGTGAAGACAGTGTGTTCCAAGAGCAGAGTGAAGACACTGTGTTCCTAATGCAGAGTGAAGACAGTGTGTTCCTAGAGCAGAGTGAAGACAGTGTGTTTCTAGAGCAGAGAAGACAGTGTGTTCCTAAAGCAGAGTTGCGGTGTATGTGCCTGGAGCCGAGTGAAGAGACTGTGTTCCTAAGGCAGACTGAAGACAGTGTGTTCCTAATGCAGAATGAAGACAGTGTGTTCCTAATGCAGAATGAAGACAGTGTGTTCCTAGAGCAGAGTGAAGACAGTGTGTTCCTTAAGCAGATAGAAGACAGTATGTTCCTAGAGCAGAGTGAAGACAGTGTGTTCCTAGAATGGAGTGAAGACAGTGTGATCCTAAGGCAGAGTGAAGACAGTGTGTTCTAAATGCAGAGTGAAGACAGTGTGTTACTACAGCAAGGTGAATATAGTGTGTTCCTAATGCATAGTTGCTGTGTATGTGCATGGAGCAGAGTGAAGACAGTGTGTTCCTAGAGCAGAGTGAAGAGAGTGTGTTTCTAGAGCAGAGTGGAGACAGTGTTTTCTTAACGCACAGTGAAGACAGTGTGTTCCTAGAGCAGAGTGAAGACAGTGTGTTCCTAGAGCAGAGAAGACAGTGTGTTCCTAAAGCAGAGTTGCGGTGTATGTGCCTGGAGCAGAGTGAAGAGACTGTGTTCCTAAGGCAGAGTGAAGACAGTGTGTTCCTAATGCAGAATGAAGACAGTGTGTTCCTAATGCAGAATGAAGACAGTGTGTTCCTAGAGCAGAGTGAAGACAGTGTGGTCCTTACGCTGAGTAAAGACAGTATGTTCCTAGAGCAGAGTGAAGAAAGTGTGTTCCTAGAATGGAGTGAAGACAGTGTGATCCTAACGCAGAGTGAAGACAGTGTGTTACTTACGCAGAATGAAGACAGTGTGTTCCTAGAGCAGAGTGAAGACAGTGTGTTCCTAAGACAGAGTTGCGGTGTATGTGCATGGAGCAGAGTGAAGACAGTGTGTTCCTAGAGCAGAGTGAAGACAGTGTGTTTCTAGAGCAGAGTGAAGACAGTGTTTTCTTAATGCAGAGTGAAGACAGTGTGTTCCTAATGCAGACTTGCTGTGTATGTGGATGGAACAGATTGAACACAGTTTGTTCCTAATGCAGAATGAAGACAGTGTGTTCCTAGAGCAGAAGAAGACAGTGTGTTCCTAACGCAGAGTTGCAGTGTTTGTGCCTAGAGCAGACTGAAGACACTGTGTTCCTTATGCAGAGTGAAGACAGTGTGTTCCTAATGCAGAATGAAGACAGTGTGTTCCTAGAGCAGAGTGAAGACAGTGTTTTTCTAAAGCAGAGTGAAGACAGTGTATTCCTAGAGCAGAATGAAGACAGTGTGTTCCTAGAGCAGAGTGAAGACAGTGTGTTCCTAGAGCAGAGTGAAGACACTGTGTTCCTAATGCAGAGTGAAGACAGTATGTTTCTAGAGCAGAGTAAAGACAGTGTGTTCCTCACAAAGAGTTGCTGTGTATGTGCATGGAGCAGAGTCAAGACAATGTGTTCCTAACGGAGAGTTAAGACACTGTGTTCCTAGGGCAGAGTTAAGAGAGTGTGTTCCTAGAGCAGAGTGAAGACAGTGTGTTCCTAACACAGAGTTGCGGTGTATGTGCATGGAGCAGAGTGAAGACAGTGTGTTCCTAATGCAGAGTTAAGACAGTGTGTTCCTAATGCAGCGTGAAGACAGTGTGTTCCTAAGGGAGAGTTAAGAAAATGTGTTCCTAGAGCAGACTGAAGACAGTGTGTTCCTAGAGCAGTGTGAAGACAGTGTGTTTCTAGAGCATAGTGAAGACAGTGTGTTCCTAGAGCAGAGTGAAGACAGTGTGTTCCTAGAGCAGAGTGAAGACAGTGTGTTCCTAGAGCAGAGTGAAGACAGTGTGTTCCAAGAGCAGAGTGAAGACAGTGTGTTCCTAGAGCAGAGTGAAGTCAGTGTGTTCCTAGTGCAGAGTGAAGACAGTGTGTTCCTAGAGCAGAGTGAAGACAGTGTGTTCCAAGGGCAGAGTGAAGACAGTGTGATTCTAAGGCAGAGTGAAGACAGTGTGTTCCTAGAGCAGAGTGAAGACAGTGTGTTCCTAACGCAGAGTGAAGAGAGCGTGTTCCTAGAGCAGAGTGAAGACAGTGTGTTCCTAGAGCAGAGTATAGACAGTGTGTTCCTATAGTAGAGTGAAGACAGTTTGTTCCTCGAGCAGAGTGAAGACAGTGTGTCCCTAACGCAGAGTTGCGGTGTATGTGCATGGAGCAGAGTGAAGACAGTGTGTTCCTAATGCAGAGTGAAGACAGTGTGTTCCTAGAGCAGACTGAAGACACTGTGTTCCTAATGCAGAGTGAAGACATTGTGTTCCTAATGCAGAGTGAAGACAGTGTGTTCCTAGAGCAGAGTGACGAAACTGTGTTCTTAATGCAGAGTGAAGACAGTGTGTTCCTAGAGCAGAGTGAAGACAATGTGTTCCTAGAACAGAGTAAAGACTGTGTTCCTAACACAGAGTTGCGGTGTATGTGCCTGGGGCAGAGTAAAGACACTGTGTTCCTAATGCAGACTGAGGACAGTGTGTTCCTAATGCAGAATGAAGACAGTGTGTTCCTAATGCAGAATGAAGACAGTGTGTTCCTAGAGCAGAGTGAACACAGTGTGTTTCTTACGCAGAGTGAAGACAGTATGTTCCTAGAGCAGAGTGAAGACACTGTGTTCCTAATGCAGAGTGAAGACAGTGTGTTCCTAGAGCAGAGTGAAGACAGTGTGTTTCTAGAGCAGAGAAGACAGTGTGTTCCTAAAGCAGAGTTGCGGTGTATGTGCCTGGAGCAGAGTGAAGAGACTGTGTTCCTAAGGCAGACTGAAGACAGTGTGTTCCTAATGCAGAATGAAGACAGTGTGTTCCTAATGCAGAATGAAGACAGTGTGTTCCTAGAGCAGAGTGAAGACAGTGTGTTCCTTAAGCAGAGTGAAGGCAGTATGTTCCTAGAGCAGAGTGAAGACAGTGTGTTCCTAGAATGGAGTGAAGACAGTGTGATCCTAAGGCAGAGTGAAGACAGTGTGTTCTAAATGCAGAGTGAAGACAGTGTGTTACTACAGCAAGGTGAATATAGTGTGTTCCTAATGCAGAGTTGCTGTGTATGTGCATGGAGCAGAGTGAAGACAGTGTGTTCCTAGAGCAGAGTGAAGAGAGTGTGTTTCTAGAGCAGAGTGAAGACAGTGTTTTCTTAATGCAGAGTGAAGACAGTGTGTTCCTAGGGCAGAGTGAAGACAGTGTGTTCCTAGAGCAGAGAAGACAGTGTGTTCCTAAAGCAGAGTTGCGGTGTATGTGCCTGGAGCAGAGTGAAGAGACTGTGTTCCTAAGGCAGAGTGAAGACAGTGTGTTCCTAATGCAGAATGAAGACAGTGTGTTCCTAATGCAGAATGAAGACAGTGTGTTCCTAGAGCAGAGTGAAGACAGTGTGGTCCTTACGCTGAGTAAAGACAGTATGTTCCTAGAGCAGAGTGAAGAAAGTGTGTTCCTAGAATGGAGTGAAACAGTGTGATCCTAACGCAGAGTGAAGACAGTGTGTTCTAAATGCAGAATGAAGACAGTGTGTTCCTAGAGCAGAGTGAAGACAGTGTGTTCCTAAGACAGAGTTGCGGTGTATGTGCATGGAGCAGAGTGAAGACAGTGTGTTCCTAGAGCAGAGTGAAGACAGTGTGTTTCTAGAGCAGAGTGAAGACAGTGTTTTCTTAACGCAGAGTGAAGACAGTGTGTTCCTAATGCAGACTTGCTGTGTATGTGGATGGAACAGATTGAACACAGTTTGTTCCTAATGCAGAATGAAGACAGTGTGTTCCTAGAGCAGAAGAAGACAGTGTGTTCCTAACGCAGAGTTGCAGTGTTTGTGCCTAGCGCAGACTGAAGACACTGTGTTCCTTATGCAGAGTGAAGACAGTGTGTTCCTAATGCAGAATGAAGACAGTGTGTTCCTAGAGCAGAGTGAAGACAGTGTTTTTCTAAAGCAGAGTGAAGACAGTGTGTTCCTAGAGCAGAATGAAGACAGTGTGTTCCTAGAGCAGAGTGAAGACAGTGTGTTCCTAGAGCAGAGTGAAGACACTGTGTTCCTAATGCAGAGTGAAGACAGTATGTTTCTAGAGCAGAGTAAAGACAGTGTGTTCCTAACAAAGAGTTGCTGTGTATGTGCATGGAGCAGAGTCAAGACAATGTGTTCCTAACGGAGAGTTAAGACACTGTGTTCCTAGGGCAGAGTTAAGAGAGTGTGTTCCTAGAGCAGAGTGAAGACAGTGTGTTCCTAACACAGAGTTGCGGTGTATGTGCATGGAGCAGAGTGAAGACAGTGTGTTCCTAATGCAGAGTTAAGACAGTGTGTTCCTAATGCAGCGTGAAGACAGTGTGTTCCTAAGGGAGAGTTAAGAAAATGTGCTCCTAGAGCAGACTGAAGACAGTGTGTTCCTAGAGCAGTGTGAAGACAGTGTGTTTCTAGAGCATAGTGAAGACAGTGTGTTCCTAGAGCAGAGTGAAGACAGTGTGTTCCTAGAGCAGAGTGAAGACAGTGTGTTCCTAGAGCAGAGTGAAGACAGTGTGTTCCAAGAGCAGAGTGAAGACAGTGTGTTCCTAGAGCAGAGTGAAGTCAGTGTGTTCCTAGTGCAGAGTGAAGACAGTGTGTTCCTAGAGCAGAGTGAAGACAGTGTGTTCCAAGGGCAGAGTGAAGACAGTGTGATCCTAAGGCAGAGTGAAGACAGTGTGTTCCTAGAGCAGAGTGAAGACAGTGTGTTCCTAACGCAGAGTGAAGAGAGCGTGTTCCTAGAGCAGAGTGAAGACAGTGTGTTCCTAGAGCAGAGTATAGACAGTGTGTTCCTATAGTAGAGTGAAGACAGTGTGTTCCTCGAGCAGAGTGAAGACAGTGTGTCCCTATCGCAGAGTTGCGGTGTATGTGCATGGAGCAGAGTGAAGACAGTGTGTTCCTAATGCAGAGTGAAGACAGTGTGTTCCTAGAGCAGACTGAAGACACTGTGTTCCTAAGGCAGAGTGAAGACATTGTGTTCCTAATGCAGAGTGAAGACAGTGTGTTCCTAGAGCAGAGTGACGAAACTGTGTTCTTAATGCAGAGTGAAGACAGTTTGTTCCTAGAGCAGAGTGAAGACAATGTGTTCCTAGAACAGAGTAAAGACTGTGTTCCTAACACAGAGTTGCGGTGTATGTGCCTGGGGCAGAGTAAAGACACTGTGTTCCTAATGCAGACTGAGGACAGTGTGTTCCTAATGCAGAATGAAGACAGTGTGTTCCTAATGCAGAATGAAGACAGTGTGTTCCTAGAGCAGAGTGAACACAGTGTGTTTCTTACGCAGAGTGAAGACAGTATGTTCCTAGAGCAGAGTGAATACACTGTGTTCAAAAACGGAGTGAAGACAGTGTGATCCTAATGCAGAGTTGCGGTGTATGTGCCTGGAGCAGAGTGAAGACACTGTGTTCCTAATGCAGAGTGAAGACAGTGTGTTCCTAGAGCAGAGTGAAGACAGTGTGTTCCTAGAGCAGAGTGAAGACAGTGTGTTCCAAGAGCAGAGTAAATTCAGTGTGATCCTAAGGCAGAGTGAAGACAGTGTGTCCTAGAGCAGAGTGAAGACAGTGTGTTCCTAACGCAGAGTTGCGGTGTATGTGCCTGGAGCAGAGTGAAGACACTGTGTTCCTAATGCAGAGTGAAGACAGTGTGTTCCTATTTCAGAATGAAGACAGTGTGTTCCTAATGCAGAATGAAGACAGTGTGTTCCTAGAGCAGAGTGAACACAGTGTGTTTCTTACGCAGAGTGAAGACAGTGTGTTCCTAGAGCAGAGTGAAGACACTGTGTTCCTAGAATGGAGTGAAGACAGTGTGATCCTAACGCAGAGTGAAGACAGTGTGTTCTTAATGCAGAGTGAAGACAGTGTGTTCCTAGAGCAGAGTGAAGATAGTGTGTTCCTAACGCAGAGTGAAGACAGTGTGTTACTAATGCAGAATGAAGACAGTGTGTTCCTAGAGCAGAGTGAACACAGTGTGTTTCTTACGCAGAGTGAAGACAGTATGTTCCTAGAGCAGAGTGAAGACACTGTGTTCCTAGAACGAAGTGAAGACAGTGTGATCCTAATGCAGAATGAAGACAGTGTGTTGTTAATGCAGAGTGAAGACAGTGTGTTCCTAGAGCAGAGTGAAGATAGTGTGTTCCTAATGAAGAGTTGCTGTGTATGTGCATGGAGCAGAGAGAAGACAGTGTGTTCCTAACACAGAGTGAAGACAGTGTGTTCCTAGAGCAGAGTAAATACAGTTTGTTCCTAACGCAGAGTTGCGGTGTATGTGCATGGAGCCGAGTGAAGACAGTGTGTTCCTAGAGCAGAGTGAAGACACTGTGTTCCTAATGCAGAGTGAAGACAGTGTGTTCCTAGAGCAGAGTGAAGACAGTGTGTTTCTAGAGCAGAGTAAAGACAGTGTGTTCCTAGAGCAGAGTGAAGACAGTGTGTTCCTAGAGCAGAGTGAAGACAGTGTGTTCCTAGAGCAGAGTGAAGACAGTGTGTTCCAATAGCAGAGTGAAGACAGTTTGATCCAAAGGCAGAGTGAAGACAGTGTGTTCCTAGAACAGAGTGAAGACAGGGTGTTCCTAACGCAGAGTGAAGACAGCGTGTTCCTAGAGCAGAGTGAAGACAGTGTGTTCCTAGAGCAGAGTAAAGACAGTGTGTTCCTAGAGCAGAGTGAAGACAGTGTGTTCCTAGAGCAGAGAAGACAGTGTGTTCCTAAAGCAGAGTTGCGGTGTATGTGCCTGGAGCAGAGTGAAGCCACTGTGTTCCTTATGCAGAGTGAGGACAGTGTCTTCCTAATGCAGAATGAAGACAGTGTGTTCCTAATGCAGAATGAAGACAGTGTGTTCCTAGAGCAGAGTGAACACAGTGTGTTTCTTACGCAGAGTGAAGACAGTATGTTCCTAGAGCAGAGTGAAGACACTGTGTTCCTAGAACGGAGTGAAGACAGTGTGATCCTAATGCAGAATGAAGACAGTGTGTTGTTAATGCAGAGTGAAGACAGTGTGTTCCTAGAGCAGAGTGAAGATAGTGTGTTCCTAATGAAGAGTTGCTGTGTATGTGCATGGAGCAGAGAGAAGACAGTGTGTTCCTAACGCAGAGTGAAGACAGTGTGTTACTAATGCAGACTTGCTGTATATGAGGATGGAACAGAGTGAATACAGTTTGTTCCTAAAGCAGAATGTAGACAGTGTGTTCCTAGAGCAGAGTGAAGACAGTGTGTTCCTAATGCAGAGTTCCGGTGTATGTGCATGGAGCAGAGTGAAGGCAGTGTGTTCCTAGAGCAGAGTGAAGACAGTGTGTTCCTAGAGCAGAGTGAAGACACTGTGTTCCTAATGCAGAGTGAAGACAGTATGTTTCTAGAGCAGAGTAAAGACAGTGTGTTCCTAACAAAGAGTATCTGTGTATGTGCATGGAGCAGAGTGAAGACAATGTGTTCCTAACGGAGAGTTAAGACACTGTGTTCCTAGAGCAGAGTTAAGACAGTGTGTTCCTAGAGCAGAGTGAAGACAGTGTGTTCCTAACACAGAATTGCGGTGTATGTGCATGGAGCAGAGTGAAGACAGTGTGTTCCTAGAGCAGAGTTAAGACAGTGTGTTTCTATAGCACAGTGAAGACAGTGTGTTCCTAGAGCAGAGTGAAGACACTGTGTCCCTAATGCAGAGTGAAGACAGTATGTTTCTAGAGCAGAGTAAAGACAGTGTGTTCCTAACAAAGAGTTGCTGTGTATGTGCATGGAGCAGAGTGAAGACAATGTGTTCCTAATGGAGAGTAAGACACTGTATTCCTAGAGCAGAGTTAAGCCAGTGTGTTCCAAGAGCAGAGTGAAGACAGTGTGTTCCTAAAACAGAGTTGCGGTGTATGTGCATGGAGCAGAGTGAAGACAGTGTGTTCCTAATGCAGAGTGAAGACAGTGTGTTCGTAATGCAGAGTGAAGACTGTGTGGTCCTAACGGAGAGTTAAGAAAGTGTGTTCCTAGAGCAGAGTGAAGACAGTGTGTTCCTAGAGCAGTGTGAAGACAGTGTGTTTCTAGAGCATAGTGAAGATAGTGTGTTCCTAGAGCAGAGTGAAGACAGTGTGTTCCTAGAGCAGAGTGAAGAGAGTGTGTTCCTAGAGGAGTGTGAAGACAGTGTGTTCCAAGAGCAGAGTAAAGACAGTGTGTTCCTAGAGCAGAATGAAGTCAGTGTGTTCCTAGAGCAGAGTGAAGACAGTGTGTTCCTAGAGCAGAGTGAAGTCAGTGTGTTCCAAGAGCAGGGTGAAGACAGTGTGATCCTAAGGCAGAGTGAAGACAGTGTGTTCCTAGAGCAGAGTGAAGACAGTGTGTTCCTAGAGCAGAGTGAATACAGTTTGTTCCTAACGCAGAGTTGCGGTGTATGTGCATGGAGCCGAGTGAAGACAGTGTGTTCCTAGAGCAGAGTGAAGACAGTGTGTTCCTAATGCAGAGTGAAGACAGTGTGTTCCTAGAGCAGAGTGAAGACAGTGTGTTCCTAGAGCAGAGTGAAGACAGTGTGTTCCTAGAGCAGAGTGAAGACAGTGTGTTCCAATAGCAGAGTGAAGACAGTTTGATCCAAAGGCAGAGTGAAGACAGTGTGTTCCTAGAACAGAGTGAAGACAGGGTGTTCCTAACGCATAGTGAAGACAGCGTGTTCCTAGAGCAGAGTGAAGACAGTGTGTTCCTAGAGCAGAGTAAAGACAGTGTGTTCCTAGAGCAGAGTGAAGACAGTGTGTTCCTAGAGCAGAGAAGACAGTGTGTTCCTAAAGCAGAGTTGCGGTGTATGTGCCTGGAGCAGAGTGAAGCCACTGTGTTCCTTATGCAGATTGAGGACAGTGTCTTCCTAATGCAGAATGAAGACAGTGTGTTCCTAATGCAGAATGAAGACAGTGTGTTCCTAGAGCAGAGTGAACACAGTGTGTTTCTTACGCAGAGTGAAGACAGTATGTTCCTAGAGCAGAGTGAAGACACTGTGTTCCTAGAACGAAGTGAAGACAGTGTGATCCTAATGCAGAATGAAGACAGTGTGTTGTTAATGCAGAGTGAAGACAGTGTGTTCCTAGAGCAGAGTGAAGATAGTGTGTTCCTAATGAAGAGTTGCTGTGTATGTGCATGGAGCAGAGAGAAGACAGTGTGTTCCTAACGCAGAGTGAAGACAGTGTGTTACTAATGCAGACTTGCTGTATATGAGGATGGAACAGAGTGAATACAGTTTGTTCCTAAAGCAGAATGTAGACAGTGTGTTCCTAGAGCAGAGTGAAGACAGTGTGTTCCTAATGCAGAGTTCCGGTGTATGTGCATGGAGCAGAGTGAAGGCAGTGTGTTCCTAGAGCAGAGTGAAGACAGTGTGTTCCTAGAGCAGAGTGAAGACAGTGTGTTTCTAATGCAGACTTGCTGTGTATGTGGATGGAAAAGAGTGAAGAGAGTTTGTTCCTAACGCAGAATGAAGACAGTGTGTTCCTAGAGCAGAGTGAATGCAGTGTGTTCCTAACGCAGAGTTACGGTGTATGTGCATGGAGCCGAGTGAAGACAGTGTGTTCCAAGAGCAGAGTGAAGACACTGTGTTCCTAATGCAGAGTGAAGACAGTGTGTTCCTAGAGCAGAGTGAAGACAGTGTGTTTCTAGAGCAGAGAAGACAGTGTGTTCCTAAAGCAGAGTTGCGGTGTATGTGCCTGGAGCAGAGTGAAGAGACTGTGTTCCTAAGGCAGACTGAAGACAGTGTGTTCCTAATGCAGAATGAAGACAGTGTGTTCCTAATGCAGAATGAAGACAGTGTGTTCCTAGAGCAGAGTGAAGACAGTGTGTTCCTAGAGCAGAGTGAAGACAGTGTCTTCCTAGAGCAGAGTAAAGACAGTGTGTTCCAAGAGCAGAGTGAAGACAGTGTGTTCCTAGAGCAGAGTGAAGTCAGTGTGTTCCTAGTGCAGAGTGAAGACAGTGTGTTCCTAGAGCAGAGTGAAGACAGTGTGTTCCTAACAAAGAGTTGCTGTGTATGTGCATGGAGCAGAGTGAAGACAGTGTGTTCCTAGAGCAGAGTTAAGACAGTGTGTTTCTAGAGCAGAGTGAAGACAGTGTGTTCCTAGAGCAGAGTGAAGACACTGTGTCCCTAATGCAGAGTGAAGACAGTATGTTTCTAGAGCAGAGTAAAGACAGTGTGTTCCTAACAAAGAGTTGTTGTGTATGTGTATGGAGCAGAGTGAAGACAATGTGTTCCTAATGGAGAGTAAGACACTGTATTCCTAGAGCAGAGTTAAGCCAGTGTGTTCCAAGAGCAGAGTGAAGACAGTGTGTTCCTAAAACAGAGTTGCGGTGTATGTGCATGGAGCAGAGTGAAGACAGTGTGTTCCTAATGGAGAGTGAAGACAGTGTGTTCGTAATGCAGAGTGAAGACTGTGTGTTCCTAACGGAGAGTTAAGAAAGTGTGTTCCTAGAGCAGAGTGAAGACAGTGTGTTCCTAGAGCAGTGTGAAGACAGTGTGTTTCTAGAGCATAGTGAAGACAGTGTGTTCCTAGAGCACAGTGAAGACAGTGTGTTCCTAGAGCAGAGTGAAGAGAGTGTGTTCCTAGAGGAGTGTGAAGACAGTGTGTTCCAAGAGCAGAGTAAAGACAGTGTGTTCCTAGAGCAGAATGAAGTCAGTGTGTTCCTAGAGCAGAGTGAAGACAGTGTGTTCCTAGAGCAGAGTGAAGACAGTGTATTCCAAGAGCAGGGTGAAGACAGTGTGATCCTAAGGCAGAGTGAAGACAGTGTGTTCCTAGAGCAGAGTGAAGACAGTGTGTTCCTAGAGCAGAGTAAATACAGTTTGTTCCTAACGCAGAGTTGCGGTGTATGTGCATGGAGCCGAGTGAAGACAGTGTGTTCCTAGAGCAGAGTAAAGACACTGTGTTCCTAATGCAGAGTGAAGACAGTGTGTTCCTAGAGCAGAGTGAAGACAGTGTGTTTCTAGAGCAGAGTAAAGACAGTGTGTTCCTAGAGCAGAGTGAAGACAGTGTGTTCCTAGAGCAGAGTGAAGACAGTGTGTTCCTAGAGCAGAGTGAAGACAGTGTGTTCCAATAGCAGAGTGAAGACAGTTTGATCCAAAGGCAGAGTGAAGACAGTGTGTTCCTAGAACAGAGTGAAGACAGGGTGTTCCTAACGCAGAGTGAAGACAGCGTGTTCCTAGAGCAGAGTGAAGACAGTGTGTTCCTAGAGCAGAGTAAAGACAGTGTGTTCCTAGAGCAGAGTGAAGACAGTGTGTTCCTAGAGCAGAGAAGACAGTGTGTTCCTAAAGCAGAGTTGCGGTGTATGTGCCTGGAGCAGAGTGAAGCCACTGTGTTCCTTATACAGAGTGAGGACAGTGTCTTCCTAATGCAGAATGAAGACAGTGTGTTCCTAATGCAGAATGAAGACAGTGTGTTCCTAGAGCAGAGTGAACACAGTGTGTTTCTTACGCAGAGTGAAGACAGTATGTTCCTAGAGCAGAGTGAAGACACTGTGTTCCTAGAACGGAGTGAAGACAGTGTGATCCTAATGCAGAATGAAGACAGTGTGTTGTTAATGCAGAGTGAAGACAGTGTGTTCCTAGAGCAGAGTGAAGATAGTGTGTTCCTAATGAAGAGTTGCTGTGTATGTGCATGGAGCAGAGAGAAGACAGTGTGTTCCTAACGCAGAGTGAAGACAGTGTGTTACTAATGCAGACTTGCTGTATATGAGGATGGAACAGAGTGAATACAGTTTGTTCCTAAAGCAGAATGTAGACAGTGTGTTCCTAGAGCAGAGTGAAGACAGTGTGTTCCTAATGCAGAGTTCCGGTGTATGTGCATGGAGCAGAGTGAAGGCAGTGTGTTCCTAGAGCAGAGTGAAGACAGTGTGTTCCTAGAGCAGAGTGAAGACACTGTGTTCCTAATGCAGAGTGAAGACAGTATGTTTCTAGAGCAGAGTAAAGACAGTGTGTTCCTAACAAAGAGTATCTGTGTATGTGCATGGAGCAGAGTGAAGACAATGTGTTCCTAACGGAGAGTTAAGACACTGTGTTCCTAGAGCAGAGTTAAGACAGTGTGTTCCTAGAGCAGAGTGAAGACAGTGTGTTCCTAACACAGAATTGCGGTGTATGTGCATGGAGCAGAGTGAAGACAGTGTGTTCCTAGAGCAGAGTTAAGACAGTGTGTTTCTATAGCACAGTGAAGACAGTGTGTTCCTAGAGCAGAGTGAAGACACTGTGTCCCTAATGCAGAGTGAAGACAGTATGTTTCTAGAGCAGAGTAAAGACAGTGTGTTCCTAACAAAGAGTTGCTGTGTATGTGCATGGAGCAGAGTGAAGACAATGTGTTCCTAATGGAGAGTAAGACACTGTATTCCTAGAGCAGAGTTAAGCCAGTGTGTTCCAAGAGCAGAGTGAAGACAGTGTGTTCCTAAAACAGAGTTGCGGTGTATGTGCATGGAGCAGAGTGAAGACAGTGTGTTCCTAATGCAGAGTGAAGACAGTGTGTTCGTAATGCAGAGTGAAGACTGTGTGGTCCTAACGGAGAGTTAAGAAAGTGTGTTCCTAGAGCAGAGTGAAGACAGTGTGTTCCTAGAGCAGTGTGAAGACAGTGTGTTTCTAGAGCATAGTTAAGACAGTGTGTTCCTAGAGCAGAGTGAAGACAGTGTATTCCTAGAGCAGAGTGAAGAGAGTGTGTTCCTAGAGGAGTGTGAAGACAGTGTGTTCCAAGAGCAGAGTAAAGACAGTGTGTTCCTAGAGCAGAATGAAGTCAGTGTGTTCCTAGAGCAGAGTGAAGACAGTGTGTTCCTAGAGCAGAGTGAAGTCAGTGTGTTCCAAGAGCAGGGTGAAGACAGTGTGATCCTAAGGCAGAGTGAAGACAGAGTGTTCCTAGAGCAGAGTGAAGACAGTGTGTTCCTAGAGCAGAGTGAATACAGTTTGTTCCTAACGCAGAGTTGCGGTGTATGTGCATGGAGCCGAGTGAAGACAGTGTGTTCCTAGAGCAGAGTGAAGACACTGTGTTCCTAATGCAGAGTGAAGACAGTGTGTTCCTAGAGCAGAGTGAAGACAGTGTGTTCCTAGAGCAGAGTGAAGACAGTGTGTTCCTAGAGCAGAGTGAAGACAGTGTGTTCCAATAGCAGAGTGAAGACAGTTTGATCCAAAGGCAGAGTGAAGACAGTGTGTTCCTAGAACAGAGTGAAGACAGGGTGTTCCTAACGCAGAGTGAAGACAGCGTGTTCCTAGAGCAGAGTGAAGACAGTGTGTTCCTAGAGCAGAGTAAAGACAGTGTGTTCCTAGAGCAGAGTGAAGACAGTGTGTTCCTAGAGCAGAGAAGACAGTGTGTTCCTAAAGCAGAGTTGCGGTGTATGTGCCTGGAGCAGAGTGAAGCCACTGTGTTCCTTATGCAGAGTGAGGACAGTGTCTTCCTAATGCAGAATGAAGACAGTGTGTTCCTAATGCAGAATGAAGACAGTGTGTTCCTAGAGCAGAGTGAACACAGTGTGTTTCTTACGCAGAGTGAAGACAGTATGTTCCTAGAGCAGAGTGAAGACACTGTGTTCCTAGAACGAAGTGAAGACAGTGTGATCCTAATGCAGAATGAAGACAGTGTGTTGTTAATGCAGAGTGAAGACAGTGTGTTCCTAGAGCAGAGTGAAGATAGTGTGTTCCTAATGAAGAGTTGCTGTGTATGTGCATGGAGCAGAGAGAAGACAGTGTGTTCCTAACGCAGAGTGAAGACAGTGTGTTACTAATGCAGACTTGCTGTATGTGAGGATGGAACAGAGTGAATACAGTTTGTTCCTAAAGCAGAATGTAGACAGTGTGTTCCTAGAGCAGAGTGAAGACAGTGTGTTCCTAATGCAGAGTTCCGGTGTATGTGCATGGAGCAGAGTGAAGGCAGTGTGTTCCTAGAGCAGAGTGAAGACAGTGTGTTCCTAGAGCAGAGTGAAGACAGTGTGTTTCTAATGCAGACTTGCTGTGTATGTGGATGGAAAAGAGTGAAGAGAGTTTGTTCCTAACGCAGAATGAAGACAGTGTGTTCCTAGAGCAGAGTGAATGCAGTGTGTTCCTAACGCAGAGTTACGGTGTATGTGCATGGAGCCGAGTGAAGACAGTGTGTTCCAAGAGCAGAGTGAAGACACTGTGTTCCTAATGCAGAGTGAAGACAGTGTGTTCCTAGAGCAGAGTGAAGACAGTGTGTTTCTAGAGCAGAGAAGACAGTGTGTTCCTAAAGCAGAGTTGCGGTGTATGTGCCTGGAGCAGAGTGAAGAGACTGTGTTCCTAAGGCAGACTGAAGACAGTGTGTTCCTAATGCAGAATGAAGACAGTGTGTTCCTAATGCAGAATGAAGACAGTGTGTTCCTAGAGCAGAGTGAAGACAGTGTGTTCCTAGAGCAGAGTGAAGACAGTGTCTTCCTAGAGCAGAGTAAAGACAGTGTGTTCCAAGAGCAGAGTGAAGACAGTGTGTTCCTAGAGCAGAGTGAAGTCAGTGTGTTCCTAGTGCAGAGTGAAGACAGTGTGTTCCTAGAGCAGAGTGAAGACAGTGTGTTCCTAACAAAGAGTTGCTGTGTATGTGCATGGAGCAGAGTGAAGACAGTGTGTTCCTAGAGCAGAGTTAAGACAGTGTGTTTCTAGAGCAGAGTGAAGACAGTGTGTTCCTAGAGCAGAGTGAAGACACTGTGTCCCTAATGCAGAGTGAAGACAGTATGTTTCTAGAGCAGAGTAAAGACAGTGTGTTCCTAACAAAGAGTTGTTGTGTATGTGTATGGAGCAGAGTGAAGACAATGTGTTCCTAATGGAGAGTAAGACACTGTATTCCTAGAGCAGAGTTAAGCCAGTGTGTTCCAAGAGCAGAGTGAAGACAGTGTGTTCCTAAAACAGAGTTGCGGTGTATGTGCATGGAGCAGAGTGAAGACAGTGTGTTCCTAATGGAGAGTGAAGACAGTGTGTTCGTAATGCAGAGTGAAGACTGTGTGTTCCTAACGGAGAGTTAAGAAAGTGTGTTCCTAGAGCAGAGTGAAGACAGTGTGTTCCTAGAGCAGTGTGAAGACAGTGTGTTTCTAGAGCATAGTGAAGACAGTGTGTTCCTAGAGCACAGTGAAGACAGTGTGTTCCTAGAGCAGAGTGAAGAGAGTGTGTTCCTAGAGGAGTGTGAAGACAGTGTGTTCCAAGAGCAGAGTAAAGACAGTGTGTTCCTAGAGCAGAATGAAGTCAGTGTGTTCCTAGAGCAGAGTGAAGACAGTGTGTTCCTAGAGCAGAGTGAAGACAGTGTATTCCAAGAGCAGGGTGAAGACAGTGTGATCCTAAGGCAGAGTGAAGACAGTGTGTTCCTAGAGCAGAGTGAAGACAGTGTGTTCCTAGAGCAGAGTAAATACAGTTTGTTCCTAACGCAGAGTTGCGGTGTATGTGCATGGAGCCGAGTGAAGACAGTGTGTTCCTAGAGCAGAGTAAAGACACTGTGTTCCTAAAGCAGAGTGAAGACAGTGTGTTCCTAGAGCAGAGTGAAGACAGTGTGTTTCTAGAGCAGAGTAAAGACAGTGTGTTCCTAGAGCAGAGTGAAGACAGTGTGTTCCTAGAGCAGAGTGAAGACAGTGTGTTCCTAGAGCAGAGTGAAGACAGTGTGTTCCAATAGCAGAGTGAAGACAGTTTGATCCAAAGGCAGAGTGAAGACAGTGTGTTCCTAGAACAGAGTGAAGACAGGGTGTTCCTAACGCAGAGTGAAGACAGCGTGTTCCTAGAGCAGAGTGAAGACAGTGTGTTCCTAGAGCAGAGTAAAGACAGTGTGTTCCTAGAGCAGAGTGAAGACAGTGTGTTCCTAGAGCAGAGAAGACAGTGTGTTCCTAAAGCAGAGTTGCGGTGTATGTGCCTGGAGCAGAGTGAAGCCACTGTGTTCCTTATACAGAGTGAGGACAGTGTCTTCCTAATGCAGAATGAAGACAGTGTGTTCCTAATGCAGAATGAAGACAGTGTGTTCCTAGAGCAGAGTGAACACAGTGTGTTTCTTACGCAGAGTGAAGACAGTATGTTCCTAGAGCAGAGTGAAGACACTGTGTTCCTAGAACGGAGTGAAGACAGTGTGATCCTAATGCAGAATGAAGACAGTGTGTTGTTAATGCAGAGTGAAGACAGTGTGTTCCTAGAGCAGAGTGAAGATAGTGTGTTCCTAATGAAGAGTTGCTGTGTATGTGCATGGAGCAGAGAGAAGACAGTGTGTTCCTAACGCAGAGTGAAGACAGTGTGTTACTAATGCAGACTTGCTGTATATGAGGATGGAACAGAGTGAATACAGTTTGTTCCTAAAGCAGAATGTAGACAGTGTGTTCCTAGAGCAGAGTGAAGACAGTGTGTTCCTAATGCAGAGTTCCGGTGTATGTGCATGGAGCAGAGTGAAGGCAGTGTGTTCCTAGAGCAGAGTGAAGACAGTGTGTTCCTAGAGCAGAGTGAAGACACTGTGTTCCTAATGCAGAGTGAAGACAGTATGTTTCTAGAGCAGAGTAAAGACAGTGTGTTCCTAACAAAGAGTATCTGTGTATGTGCATGGAGCAGAGTGAAGACAATGTGTTCCTAACGGAGAGTTAAGACACTGTGTTCCTAGAGCAGAGTTAAGACAGTGTGTTCCTAGAGCAGAGTGAAGACAGTGTGTTCCTAACACAGAATTGCGGTGTATGTGCATGGAGCAGAGTGAAGACAGTGTGTTCCTAGAGCAGAGTTAAGACAGTGTGTTTCTATAGCACAGTGAAGACAGTGTGTTCCTAGAGCAGAGTGAAGACACTGTGTCCCTAATGCAGAGTGAAGACAGTATGTTTCTAGAGCAGAGTAAAGACAGTGTGTTCCTAACAAAGAGTTGCTGTGTATGTGCATGGAGCAGAGTGAAGACAATGTGTTCCTAATGGAGAGTAAGACACTGTATTCCTAGAGCAGAGTTAAGCCAGTGTGTTCCAAGAGCAGAGTGAAGACAGTGTGTTCCTAAAACAGAGTTGCGGTGTATGTGCATGGAGCAGAGTGAAGACAGTGTGTTCCTAATGCAGAGTGAAGACAGTGTGTTCGTAATGCAGAGTGAAGACTGTGTGGTCCTAACGGAGAGTTAAGAAAGTGTGTTCCTAGAGCAGAGTGAAGACAGTGTGTTCCTAGAGCAGTGTGAAGACAGTGTGTTTCTAGAGCATAGTTAAGACAGTGTGTTCCTAGAGCAGAGTGAAGACAGTGTATTCCTAGAGCAGAGTGAAGAGAGTGTGTTCCTAGAGGAGTGTGAAGACAGTGTGTTCCAAGAGCAGAGTAAAGACAGTGTGTTCCTAGAGCAGAATGAAGTCAGTGTGTTCCTAGAGCAGAGTGAAGACAGTGTGTTCCTAGAGCAGAGTGAAGTCAGTGTGTTCCAAGAGCAGGGTGAAGACAGTGTGATCCTAAGGCAGAGTGAAGACAGTGTGTTCCTAGAGCAGAGTGAAGACAGTGTGTTCCTAGAGCAGAGTGAATACAGTTTGTTCCTAACGCAGAGTTGCGGTGTATGTGCATGGAGCCGAGTGAAGACAGTGTGTTCCTAGAGCAGAGTGAAGACACTGTGTTCCTAATGCAGAGTGAAGACAGTGTGTTCCTAGAGCAGAGTGAAGACAGTGTGTTCCTAGAGCAGAGTGAAGACAGTGTGTTCCTAGAGCAGAGTGAAGACAGTGTGTTCCAAAAGCAGAGTGAAGACAGTTTGATCCAAAGGCAGAGTGAAGACAGTGTGTTCCTAGAACAGAGTGAAGACAGGGTGTTCCTAACGCAGAGTGAAGACAGCGTGTTCCTAGAGCAGAGTGAAGACAGTGTGTTCCTAGAGCAGAGTAAAGACAGTGTGTTCCTAGAGCAGAGTGAAGACAGTGTGTTCCTAGAGCAGAGAAGACAGTGTGTTCCTAAAGCAGAGTTGCGGTGTATGTGCCTGGAGCAGAGTGAAGCCACTGTGTTCCTTATGCAGAGTGAGGACAGTGTCTTCCTAATGCAGAATGAAGACAGTGTGTTCCTAATGCAGAATGAAGACAGTGTGTTCCTAGAGCAGAGTGAACACAGTGTGTTTCTTACGCAGAGTGAAGACAGTATGTTCCTAGAGCAGAGTGAAGACACTGTGTTCCTAGAACGGAGTGAAGACAGTGTGATCCTAATGCAGAATGAAGACAGTGTGTTGTTAATGCAGAGTGAAGACAGTGTGTTCCTAGAGCAGAGTGAAGATAGTGTGTTCCTAATGAAGAGTTGCTGTGTATGTGCATGGAGCAGAGAGAAGACAGTGTGTTCCTAACGCAGAGTGAAGACAGTGTGTTACTAATGCAGACTTGCTGTATATGAGGATGGAACAGAGTGAATACAGTTTGTTCCTAAAGCAGAATGTAGACAGTGTGTTCCTAGAGCAGAGTGAAGACAGTGTGTTCCTAATGCAGAGTTCCGGTGTATGTGCATGGAGCAGAGTGAAGGCAGTGTGTTCCTAGAGCAGAGTGAAGACAGTGTGTTCCTAGAGCAGAGTGAAGACAGTGTGTTCCTAATGCAGACTTGCTGTGTATGTGGATGGAAAAGAGTGAAGAGAGTTTGTTCCTAACGCAGAATGAAGACAGTGTGTTCCTAGAGCAGAGTGAATGCAGTGTGTTCCTAACGCAGAGTTGCGGTGTATGTGCATGGAGCCGAGTGAAGACAGTGTGTTCCAAGAGCAGAGTGAAGACACTGTGTTCCTAATGCAGAGTGAAGACAGTGTGTTCCTAGAGCAGAGTGAAGACAGTGTGTTTCTAGAGCAGAGAAGACAGTGTGTTCCTAAAGCAGAGTTGCGGTGTATGTGCCTGGAGCAGAGTGAAGAGACTGTGTTCCTAAGGCAGACTGAAGACAGTGTGTTCCTAATGCAGAATGAAGACAGTGTGTTCCTAATGCAGAATGAAGACAGTGTGTTCCTAGAGCAGAGTGAAGACAGTGTGTTCCTTAAGCAGATAGAAGACAGTATGTTCCTAGAGCAGAGTGAAGACAGTGTGTTCCTAGAATGGAGTGAAGACAGTGTGATCCTAAGGCAGAGTGAAGACAGTGTGTTCTAAATGCAGAGTGATGACAGTGTGTTACTACAGCAAGGTGAATATAGTGTGTTCCTAATGCATAGTTGCTGTGTATGTGCATGGAGCAGAGTGAAGACAGTGTGTTCCTAGAGCAGAGTGAAGAGAGTGTGTTTCTAGAGCAGAGTGGAGACAGTGTTTTCTTAACGCACAGTGAAGACAGTGTGTTCCTAGAGCAGAGTGAAGACAGTGTGTTCCTAGAGCAGAGAAGACCGTGTGTTCCTAAAGCAGAGTTGCGGTGTATGTGCCTGGAGCAGAGTGAAGAGACTGTGTTCCTAAGGCAGAGTGAAGACAGTGTGTTCCTAATGCAGAATGAAGACAGTGTGTTCCTAATGCAGAATGAAGACAGTGTGTTCCTAGAGCAGAGTGAAGACAGTGTGGTCCTTACGCTGAGTAAAGACAGTATGTTCCTAGAGCAGAGTGAAGAAAGTGTGTTCCTAGAATGGAGTGAAGACAGTGTGATCCTAACGCAGAGTGAAGACAGTGTGTTACTTACGCAGAATGAAGACAGTGTGTTCCTAGAGCAGAGTGAAGACAGTGTGTTCCTAAGACAGAGTTGCGGTGTATGTGCATGGAGCAGAGTGAAGACAGTGTGTTCCTAGAGCAGAGTGAAGACAGTGTGTTTCTAGAGCAGAGTGAAGACAGTGTTTTCTTAACGCAGAGTGAAGACAGTGTGTTCCTAATGCAGACTTGCTGTGTATGTGGATGGAACAGATTGAACACAGTTTGTTCCTAATGCAGAATGAAGACAGTGTGTTCCTAGAGCAGAAGAAGACAGTGTGTTCCTAACGCAGAGTTGCAGTGTTTGTGCCTAGAGCAGACTGAAGACACTGTGTTCCTTATGCAGAGTGAAGACAGTGTGTTCCTAATGCAGAATGAAGACAGTGTGTTCCTAGAGCAGAGTTAAGACAGTGTTTTTCTAAAGCAGAGTGAAGACAGTGTATTCCTAGAGCAGAATGAAGACAGTGTGTTCCTAGAGCAGAGTGAAGACAGTGTGTTCCTAGAGCAGAGTGAAGACACTGTGTTCCTAATGCAGAGTGAAGACAGTATGTTTCTAGAGCAGAGTAAAGACAGTGTGTTCCTCACAAAGAGTTGCTGTGTATGTGCATGGAGCAGAGTCAAGACAATGTGTTCCTAACGGAGAGTTAAGACACTGTGTTCCTAGGGCAGAGTTAAGAGAGTGTGTTCCTAGAGCAGAGTGAAGACAGTGTGTTCCTAACACAGAGTTGCGGTGTATGTGCATGGAGCAGAGTGAAGACAGTGTGTTCCTAATGCAGAGTTAAGACAGTGTGTTCCTAATGCAGCGTGAAGACAGTGTGTTCCTAAGGGAGAGTTAAGAAAATGTGTTCCTAGAGCAGACTGAAGACAGTGTGTTCCTAGAGCAGTGTGAAGACAGTGTGTTTCTAGAGCATAGTGAAGACAGTGTGTTCCTAGAGCAGAGTGAAGACAGTGTGTTCCTAGAGCAGAGTGAAGACAGTGTGTTCCTAGAGCAGAGTGAAGACAGTGTGTTCCAAGAGCAGAGTGAAGACAGTGTGTTCCTAGAGCAGAGTGAAGTCAGTGTGTTCCTAGTGCAGAGTGAAGACAGTGTGTTCCTAGAGCAGAGTGAAGACAGTGTGTTCCAAGGGCAGAGTGAAGACAGTGTGATTCTAAGGCAGAGTGAAGACAGTGTGTTCCTAGAGCAGAGTGAAGACAGTGTGTTCCTAACGCAGAGTGAAGAGAGCGTGTTCCTAGAGCAGAGTGAAGACAGTGTGTTCCTAGAGCAGAGTATAGACAGTGTGTTCCTATAGTAGAGTGAAGACAGTTTGTTCCTCGAGCAGAGTGAAGACAGTGTGTCCCTAACGCAGAGTTGCGGTGTATGTGCATGGAGCAGAGTGAAGACAGTGTGTTCCTAATGCAGAGTGAAGACAGTGTGTTCCTAGAGCAGAATGAAGACACTGTGTTCCTAATGCAGAGTGAAGACATTGTGTTCCTAATGCAGAGTGAAGACAGTGTGTTCCTAGAGCAGAGTGACGAAACTGTGTTCTTAATGCAGAGTGAAGACAGTGTGTTCCTAGAGCAGAGTGAAGACAATGTGTTCCTAGAACAGAGTAAAGAGTGTGTTCCTAACACAGAGTTGCGGTGTATGTGCCTGGGGCAGAGTAAAGACACTGTGTTCCTAATGCACACTGAGGACAGTGTGTTCCTAATGCAGAATGAAGACAGTGTGTTCCTAATGCAGAATGAAGACAGTGTGTTCCTAGAGCAGAGTGAACACAGTGTGTTTCTTACGCAGAGTGAAGACAGTATGTTCCTAGAGCAGAGTGAAGACACTGTGTTCCTAATGCAGAGTGAAGACAGTGTGTTCCTAGAGCAGAGTGAAGACAGTGTGTTTCTAGAGCAGAGAAGACAGTGTGTTCCTAAAGCAGAGTTGCGGTGTATGTGCCTGGAGCAGAGTGAAGAGACTGTGTTCCTAAGGCAGACTGAAGACAGTGTGTTCCTAATGCAGAATGAAGACAGTGTGTTCCTAATGCAGAATGAAGACAGTGTGTTCCTAGAGCAGAGTGAAGACAGTGTGTTCCTTAAGCAGAGTGAAGGCAGTATGTTCCTAGAGCAGAGTGAAGACAGTGTGTTCCTAGAATGGAGTGAAGACAGTGTGATCCTAAGGCAGAGTGAAGACAGTGTGTTCTAAATGCAGAGTGAAGACAGTGTGTTACTACAGCAAGGTGAATATAGTGTGTTCCTAATGCAGAGTTGCTGTGTATGTGCATGGAGCAGAGTGAAGACAGTGTGTTCCTAGAGCAGAGTGAAGAGAGTGTGTTTCTAGAGCAGAGTGAAGACAGTGTTTTCTTAATGCAGAGTGAAGACAGTGTGTTCCTAGGGCAGAGTGAAGACAGTGTGTTCCTAGAGCAGAGAAGACAGTGTGTTCCTAAAGCAGAGTTGCGGTGTATGTGCCTGGAGCAGAGTGAAGAGACTGTGTTCCTAAGGCAGAGTGAAGACAGTGTGTTCCTAATGCAGAATGAAGACAGTGTGTTCCTAATGCAGAATGAAGACAGTGTGTTCCTAGAGCAGAGTGAAGACAGTGTGGTCCTTACGCTGAGTAAAGACAGTATGTTCCTAGAGCAGAGTGAAGAAAGTGTGTTCCTAGAATGGAGTGAAACAGTGTGATCCTAACGCAGAGTGAAGACAGTGTGTTCTAAATGCAGAATGAAGACAGTGTGTTCCTAGAGCAGAGTGAAGACAGTGTGTTCCTAAGACAGAGTTGCGGTGTATGTGCATGGAGCAGAGTGAAGACAGTGTGTTCCTAGAGCAGAGTGAAGACAGTGTGTTTCTAGAGCAGAGTGAAGACAGTGTTTTCTTAACGCAGAGTGAAGACAGTGTGTTCCTAATGCAGACTTGCTGTGTATGTGGATGGAACAGATTGAACACAGTTTGTTCCTAATGCAGAATGAAGACAGTGTGTTCCTAGAGCAGAAGAAGACAGTGTGTTCCTAACGCAGAGTTGCAGTGTTGGTGCCTAGCGCAGACTGAAGACACTGTGTTCCTTATGCAGAGTGAAGACAGTGTGTTCCTAATGCAGAATGAAGACAGTGTGTTCCTAGAGCAGAGTGAAGACAGTGTTTTTCTAAAGCAGAGTGAAGACAGTGTGTTCCTAGAGCAGAATGAAGACAGTGTGTTCCTAGAGCAGAGTGAAGACAGTGTGTTCCTAGAGCAGAGTGAAGACACTGTGTTCCTAATGCAGAGTGAAGACAGTATGTTTCTAGAGCAGAGTAAAGACAGTGTGTTCCTAACAAAGAGTTGCTGTGTATGTGCATGGAGCAGAGTCAAGACAATGTGTTCCTAACGGAGAGTTAAGACACTGTGTTCCTAGGGCAGAGTTAAGAGAGTGTGTTCCTAGAGCAGAGTGAAGACAGTGTGTTCCTAACACAGAGTTGCGGTGTATGTGCATGGAGCAGAGTGAAGACAGTGTGTTCCTAATGCAGAGTTAAGACAGTGTGTTCCTAATGCAGCGTGAAGACAGTGTGTTCCTAAGGGAGAGTTAAGAAAATGTGCTCCTAGAGCAGACTGAAGACAGTGTGTTCCTAGAGCAGTGTGAAGACAGTGTGTTTCTAGAGCATAGTGAAGACAGTGTGTTCCTAGAGCAGAGTGAAGACAGTGTGTTCCTAGAGCAGAGTGAAGACAGTGTGTTCCTAGAGCAGAGTGAAGACAGTGTGTTCCAAGAGCAGAGTGAAGACAGTGTGTTCCTAGAGCAGAGTGAAGTCAGTGTGTTCCTAGTGCAGAGTGAAGACAGTGTGTTCCTAGAGCAGAGTGAAGACAGTGTGTTCCAAGGGCAGAGTGAAGACAGTGTGATCCTAAGGCAGAGTGAAGACAGTGTGTTCCTAGAGCAGAGTGAAGACAGTGTGTTCCTAACGCAGAGTGAAGAGAGCGTGTTCCTAGAGCAGAGTGAAGACAGTGTGTTCCTAGAGCAGAGTATAGACAGTGTGTTCCTATAGTAGAGTGAAGACAGTGTGTTCCTCGAGCAGAGTGAAGACAGTGTGTCCCTATCGCAGAGTTGCGGTGTATGTGCATGGAGCAGAGTGAAGACAGTGTGTTCCTAATGCAGAGTGAAGACAGTGTGTTCCTAGAGCAGACTGAAGACACTGTGTTCCTAAGGCAGAGTGAAGACATTGTGTTCCTAATGCAGAGTGAAGACAGTGTGTTCCTAGAGCAGAGTGACGAAACTGTGTTCTTAATGCAGAGTGAAGACAGTGTGTTCCTAGAGCAGAGTGAAGACAATGTGTTCCTAGAACAGAGTAAAGACTGTGTTCCTAACACAGAGTTGCGGTGTATGTGCCTGGGGCAGAGTAAAGACACTGTGTTCCTAATGCAGACTGAGGACAGTGTGTTCCTAATGCAGAATGAAGACAGTGTGTTCCTAATGCAGAATGAAGACAGTGTGTTCCTAGAGCAGAGTGAACACAGTGTGTTTCTTACGCAGAGTGAAGACAGTATGTTCCTAGAGCAGAGTGAAGACACTGTGTTCCAAGAACGGAGTGAAGACAGTGTGATCCTAATGCAGAATGAAGACAGTGTGTTGTTAATGCAGAGTGAAGACAGTGTGTTCCTAGAGCAGAGTGAAGATAGTGTGTTCCTAATGCAGAGTTGCTGTGTATGTGCATGGAGCAGAGTGAAGACAGTGTGTTCCTAACGCAGAGTGAAGACAGTGTGTTCCTAATGCAGAGTTCCGGTGTATGTGCATGGAGCAGAGTGAAGACAGTGTGTTCCTAGAGCAGAGTGAAGAGAGTGTGTTTTTAGAGCAGAGTGAAGACAGCAAGTCCCAAATGCAGAGTTGTGCTGCATGTGCATGGAGCAGAGTGAAGACAGTGTGTTCCTATCCAGAGTGAAGACAGTGTGTTCCTAGAGCAGAGTGAAGACACTGTCTTCATAATGCAGAGTGAAGACATTGTGTTCCTAATGCGGAGTGAAGACAGTGTTTTCCTAGAGCAGAGTGAAGACACTGTGTTCCTAATGCAGAGTGAAGACAGTGTGTTCCTAGAGCAGAGTGAAGACAGTGTGTTCCTAGAGCAGAGTGAAGACAGTGTGTTCCTAGAGCAGAGTGAAGACAGTGTGTTCCAAGAGCAGAGTAAATTCAGTGTGATCCTAAGGCAGAGTGAAGACAGTGTGTTCCTAGAGCAGAGTGAAGACAGTGTGTTCCTAACGCAGAGTTGCGGTGTATGTGCCTGGAGCAGAGTGAAGACACTGTGTTCCTAATGCAGAGTGAAGACAGTGTGTTCCTATTTCAGAATGAAGACAGTGTGTTCCTAATGCAGAGTGAAGACAGTGTGTTCCTAGAGCAGAGTGAAGACAGTGTGTTCCTTATGCAGAGTGAAGACAGCGTGTTCCTAGAGCAGAGTGAAGACAGTATGTTCCTAGAGCAGAGTGAAGACACTGTGTTCCAAGAACGGAGTGAAGACAGTGTGATCCTAATGCAGAATGAAGACAGTGTGTTGTTAATGCAGAGTGAAGACAGTGTGTTCCTAGAGCAGAGTGAAGATAGTGTGTTCCTAATGCAGAGTTGCTGTGTATGTGCATGGAGCAGAGTGAAGACAGTGTGTTCCTAACGCAGAGTGAAGACAGTGTGTTCCTAATGCAGAGTTCCGGTGTATGTGCATGGAGCAGAGTGAAGACAGTGTGTTCCTAGAGCAGAGTGAAGAGAGTGTGTTTTTAGAGCAGAGTGAAGACAGCATGTCCCAAATGCAGAGTTGTGCTGTATGTGCATGGAGCAGAGTGAAGACAGTGTGTTCCTATCCAGAGTGAAGACAGTGTGTTCCTAGAGCAGAGTGAAGACACTGTCTTCATAATGCAGAGTGAAGACATTGTGTTCCTAATGCGGAGTGAAGACAGTGTTTTCCTAGAGCAGAGTGAAGACACTGTGTTCCTAATGCAGAGTGAAGACAGTGTGTTCCTAGAGCAGAGTGAAGACAGTGTGTTCCTAGAGCAGAGTGAAGACAGTGTGTTCCTAGAGCAGAGTGAAGACAGTGTGTTCCAAGAGCAGAGTAAATTCAGTGTGATCCTAAGGCAGAGTGAAGACAGTGTGTTCCTAGAGCAGAGTGAAGACAGTGTGTTCCTAACGCAGAGTTGCGGTGTATGTGCCTGGAGCAGAGTGAAGACACTGTGTTCCTAATGCAGAGTGAAGACAGTGTGTTCCTATTTCAGAATGAAGACAGTGTGTTCCTAATGCAGAATGAAGACAGTGTGTTCCTAGAGCAGAGTGAACACAGTGTGTTTCTTACGCAGAGTGAAGACAGTGTGTTCCTAGAGCAGAGTGAAGACACTGTGTTCCTAGAATGGAGTGAAGACAGTGTGATCCTAACGCAGAGTGAAGACAGTGTGTTCTTAATGCAGAGTGAAGACAGTGTGTTCCTAGAGCAGAGTGAAGATAGTGTGTTCCTAACGCAGAGTGAAGACAGTGTGTTACTAATGCAGACTTGCTGTATTTGTGGATGGAATAGAGTGAAGACAGTTTGTTCCGAACGCAGAATGTAGACAGTGTGTTCCTTACACAGAGTTGCGGTGTATGTGCATGGAGCAGAGTGAAGACAGTGTGTTCCTAGAGCAGAGTGAAGACAGTGTGTTCCTAGAGCAGAGTGAAGACAGTGTGTTCCTAATGCAGACTTGCTGTGTATGTGGATGGAACAGAGTGAAGACAGTTTTTTCCTAATGCAGAATGAAGACAGTGTGTTCCTAGAGCATAGTGAAGACCGTGTGTTCCTAATGCAGAGTGAAAACAGTGTGTTCCTAGAGCAGAGTGAAGACAGTGTGTTCCTAGAGCAGAGTGAAGACAGTGTGTCCCAAGGGCAGAGTGAAGACAGTGTGATCCTAAGGCAGAGTGAAGACAGTGTGTTCCTAGAGCAGAGTGAAGACAGTGTGTTCCTAACGCAGAGTGAAGAGAGCGTGTTCCTAGAGCAGAGTGAAGACAGTGTGTTCCTAGAGCAGAGTATAGACAGTGTGTTCCTATAGTATAGTGAAGACAGTGTGTTCCTCGAGCAGAGTGAAGACAGTGTGTCCCTAACGCAGAGTTGCGGTGTATGTGCATGGAGCAGAGTGAAGACAGTGTGTTCCTAATGCAGAGTGAAGACAGTGTGTTCCTAGAGCAGACTGAAGACACTGTGTTCCTAATGCAGAGTGAAGACATTGTGTTCCTAATGCAGAGTGAAGACAGTGTGTTCCTAGAGCAGAGTGACGAAACTGTGTTCTTAATGCAGAGTGAAGACAGTGTGTTCCTAGAGCAGAGTGAAGACAGTGTGTTCCTAGAGCAGAGTGAAGACAGTGTGTTCCTAAGGCAGAGTTGCGGTGTATGTGCCTGGAGCAGAGTGAAGACACTGTGTTCCTAATGCAGAGTGAAGACAGTGTGTTCCTAATGCAGAATGAAGACAGTGTGTTCCTAATGCAGAGTGAAGACAGTGTGTTCCTAGAGCAGAGTGAAGACAGTGTGTTCCTTATGCAGAGTGAAGACAGCGTGTTCCTAGAGCAGAGTGAAGACAGTGTGTTCCTAGAAGGGAGTGAAGACAGTGTGATCCTAACGCAGAGTGAAGACAGTGTGTTCTTAATGCAGAATGAAGACAGTGTGTTCCTAGAGCAGAATGAAAATAGTGTGTTCCTAATGCAGAGTTGCTGTGTATGTGCATGGACAGAGTGAAGACAGTGTGTTCCTAACGCAGAGTGAAGACAGTGTGTTCGTAGAGCAGAGTGAAGACACTGTGTTTTTAACGCAGAGTTGCGTTGTATGCATGGAGGAGAGTGAAGACAATGTGTTCCTAGAGCAGAGTGAAGACAGTGTGTTCCTAGGCAGAGTGAAGACACTGTGTTCCTAATGCAGAGTGAAGAATAAATAAATAAATAAATATATAAATAAATAAATATATAAATAAATGGATAGAGAGCTAGATAGTCAGACAGATAGATGATAAAAACAGATCCAAGATCAGGGAGACCAAAGCAGGCAGGTCACTGTGAGTTTAAGTCTCCCTTGTTCTGCAGAATGAGATTCAAGGCCAGGCAAAGTGACACAGAGAAACCGCGTTTTCAAAAAAAAAAAAAAAGGTGAGGGCTGGAGAGAGATGGCTCTGTGGTTAAGCGTTCTGACTGCTCTTCCAGAGGACCCAGGTTCAATTCCTTACCACCCACATGGCAGTCAACAGCTGTCGGTAACTCCAAGATCTGACACCCTCAGATAGACATACATGCAGGCAAAACACCAATGCCAATAAAATGAAAATAAATAAATTATTTGGAAAATAAATATATAAAAAATGTGTTAGTGCATGCCTTTAATCTCAGCACTAGGAGGCAGAGGCAGATGACTCTCTGTGAGTCTGAGGCCAGTCTTGTCTACAAAGTGAGTCCCAGGGCATACAAGGGTACACAACGAAACCTTATGTTGAACAACCACAAATAAGCAAACAAATAGAGAGATAATAACAATAAAAATATTTGAGAGTTCAAATAATTGACTTCATCCACAATAAAAGAATATAAAAATAAAAATATCAAATGCACTTGAACACATTGGCACAGGAGAACGCTTGCTAAATAGAACCCCAGTAGCACAGACACTGAGAGAAACAATTAATAAGTGAGACCTCCTGAAACTGAAAAGCTTCTGTAAAGCGAAGAACATGGCCAACAAGACAAAACGACGGCCTTACAGAATGGGAAAAGATCTTCACTAATCTCCAAAATACACAAAGAACTCGAGAAATTGGTCATCCAAAGAACAAATAATCCAATTTTAAAAAATGGAGTACAGACCTAAACAGAGAACTCTCAACAGAGGGATCTAAAATGGTTGAAAGACACTTAAATGTTGGGTGGGGGAGGGGGTCGTGCAAAGATGAGAACACCACCAAGTCTAATAAACCAAAAACAAACTTAAAAATACAAACACACCGCGAGTCACAGAAGCTTATCAGCTAGCTGAGACCACAGGCAGAGTTTGGGCTTCTGACACTGTGGCAAAAGGCCGGTTTCTGAAACCCATTTTTATAGTAGGGGCATCGCAGGGCAGTGGTGGCGCAAGCCTTTAATCCCAGCACTCGGGAAGCAGAGGCAGGCGGATCTCTGTGAGTTCGAGACCAGCCTGGTCTACAGAGCTAGTTCCAGGACAAGCTCCAAAGCCACAGAGAAACCCTGTCTCGAAAAACCAAATATATATATATATATATATATATATATATATATATATATATATATATGTTTCTCTGGATGTGCCTCTGTGTGTGTGTGTGTGTGTGTGTGTGTGTGTGTGTGTGTGTGTGTGTTGTGTGTGTGTGTTTATGGGGTGGCTTTTGAACTAACCAAGATGACTGGTTCCATATCTGGCAGAGAGGCAGGTGGATCTCTGGGAGTTTGAGGCCAGCCAGCCTGGTTGACAAGAGCTAGTTCCAAAGACAGGCTCCAAAGCAACAGAGAAACCCTTCCTTGAAAATCAAAACAAGAACACAAACCAAAAATAAAATAAAACATAAATTAAATGAGTGAGAGAGAGAGAGAGAGAGAGAGAGAGAGAGAGAGAGAGAGAGAGAGAAAAGAAATGTTGATTTGTTGATTTACAGACAAGAAATAAGAAAAAACAAAACCATAATACAAAACCATAATGTTACCAAGATGACAGCCTGGTTTATATAGTGAGTTAAAGGTATTATACAGAGAAACCCTGCACCAAAAATAATAATAATAATAATAATAATAATAATAATAATAAAAGAAGAAGAAGAAAACAGAAAAAAAACAAGTAAGGAAAAAGAAAGGAAGGAAGGAAGGAAAAAACAGGTGTTTTCCTTTTTTTCTTTGTTTATCTCAGGTTATTTTATTTTAATTTATTTTTTTAATTGCAGCAGCAGCAGCAGCAGTATATTTTGGGCAGCACATTTCTTTATTCTCAGTTCTCAGCCCTCAGAAATCAGGAGAGGCAGAAACAGGCAAATCGCTGTGAGTTTGAGGCCACCTTGCTCTGCAGTGTGAGTTTTAGGACAGGCAAAGCGACAGACACAGAGAAACCCTGTCTTAGGGGGGGAAAGTGTGTTTAGTACAGGCCTTTAATTCCGGCACTAGGAAGCAGAGGTAGAGGCAGGGGCAGCTAGATCTCTGTGAGTCTGAGGCCAGCCTTGTCTACAAAGTGAGTTCCAGGGACACAGGGAACCTCTATGTAAAAAAAACACAAATAAACTAATAATAATAATAATAATAATCTAAGAGCTCAATTAATTGACTTCACCCACAATTCAAAAATAAAAAAAGAGTGTGCCTACTGATCAGTGAAAGGATTATGTGGGCCAAGGGGCTGCCACAATTATGGCTTGGTGAGAGGGAGGAACTGAGGGAGGGAGGGAGGGAGGGAGGCCTGCTTTCTTAGGGTTCTTTTTCAGTAGTTGTGTTTGTACAACCCCACACCCCACTTCTCATACTAAATACCGAGTCTGAGAAAATTAAAACAGCCGTATAAAAATTCCCACTTGGATGTCTGTTCCTGCCCTGTAAAACAAGAACCACAACAAAAATATCCATATCTAAGCAGGCCAATTAAGTTGTAGCCTCACCCTTTAAAGGTTCTAGCTGTTGGGAAGGGCTGGTGACCTTGAACTTTACTAGTCTCTGAAATCTGCCTTCTCACTTTTACCAGGTGCCCTCAGGGGCCAGGAGTGGAGGCCAGGGCCCCTGCTACAGGAGATTTCCTAGATCACCTACAGGCGCTTAGGATTCCTGGGCCTGCTTAGAGAAAGACACACGACACACGTGAGACGCAGAGAAAAAAATTTTCTGAGACAAGGATTCTCTTAGCTTTGGCACCTGTCCTGGAACTGTAGATGACCAGGCTGGCCTCAAACTCACAGAGATCTGCCTGCCTCTGTCTGCCACAGAGAAAATTACAACAGCCATGGAATAATATGAAAAATTCTGATTTACGCCAGGCAGTGGTGGCGCACGCCTTTAATCCCAGCACTTGGGAGGCAGAGGCAGGCGGATCTCTGTGATTTCGAGACCAGCCTGGTCTACAAGAGCTAGTTCCAGGACAGGCTCCAAAACCACAGAGAAACCCTGTCTCGAAAAACCAAAAAAATAAAAATGAAAATAATAAGAATAAAATAAAATGTTAAAAAAAAAAAGAAGAAGAAAAATTCTGACTTTGATATCATTTCCAGGAATACTGATGCAGTGAATTATTTGGAACATTTTCACTTCCGACAGAAAAAAATAAAAATGTCATTTTATTGATTTCTTTTAGAGGGTCTCTTTCCCACCAGGATGGTTTGCACTTGCTGGGTTGTTGAAGATGATCTCCTGATCCTTGTATTCCCAGTTCCTGAGTGCTGCCGGCAGGACAGACATGGGCTCACTATACACTCGAGTTTTTGATGCAGTACTGAGAACCTGGAGCCCAAAGGACAAGGCTTCAGCTTCCCCTGCCCCTCTGACATAGGCCAGATACATAAATGATTACCCAGATTTTATTCAAATCTCTCAGTGTGGCTTGTGTATGTGGGGGAGACAGGGAAGGTATCACATTTCAAAACATTTTCATAACTGCACTTAGCACTGCATTCTTTTCCATTTATTTTACTTTTATGTGAGAGTGTTTCCAATTGTGTAGGACTTACTTAGTTAAATTTCAATTTCTTAAGGAATTTTTTTATGATTTTCTTAACTTTATTTTATGTGCAATGGTCTGAAGATGTCAGATCACCCAGAAACTGAATTTACAATCACTATGAGCTGCCATGCAGGTGCTGGGAATTGAACCCAATTTCTCTGGAAGAGCCGCGAAACTAGCTCTCCAGGCTCTTCTTAATTTAAAAGTTTATTTATGTGTCTCTGGGTGTGCCTGTGCCTGTGTTTGGTTTGTGTGTGTGTTGGGGGGGGGGTTGTGGGGGGGGGTGGCTTTTGACCTCACCAGACAAAGGCATTCAAGAGCACTGGCTCCATATTTAGCAGAAACAGGATCATTGGGAGTTTTAGGACAGCCTGGTCTACAAGAAAGGAGCTAGTTTTAACAACAGTCTCCAAAGCAGCAGAGAAACCCTGTCTCATAAAGCAAAACACAAAACCAAACATATTTGAGAGAGAGAGAGAACGGGGGCTGGAGAGATGGCTCAGCGGTTAAGAGCATTGCCTGCTCTTCCAAAGGTCCTGAGTTCAATTCCCAGCAACCACATGGTGGCTCACAACCATCTGTAATAGGGTCTGGTGCTCTCTTCTGGCCTTCAGACATACACACAGAAAGAATATTGTATACATAATAAATAAATATTTATTTTTTTAAAAAAAAGCATTTGAACGCATCAGCACAGGAGACTACTTCCTAAATCTAACTCCAGTAGCACAGACTCTGAGAGAAACAAAATTAATCAATGGGACCTCCTGAAACTGAAAAGCTTCTTCTGTAAAGCAAAGGACATGGCCAACAAGACAAAACGACTGCCTTACAGAATGGGCAAAGATCTTCACTAACCCCACATCAGACAGAGGTCTGAGCTCCAAAATATACAAAGAACTCAAGACATTGGTCATTTCAAGAACAAATAATCCAATTCACAACATGGAGGTACAGACCTAAACAGAGAACTCTCAACCGAGAAATCTAAAATGGCTGAAAGACACTTAAGGAAATGTTCAACACCCTTAGTCATCAGAGATATGTAAATCAAAACAGCTCTGAGATTCCACTTTATACCTGTAAGAATGGCCAAGATCTAAAACACTGATGACAACTTATGCTGGAGAGGATGTGGGGAAAAGGGAACACTCCTGCATCGCTGGTGGGAATGCAAGCTGGTACAGCCCTCTTTGGATGTCAGTGTGGCGATTTCTCAGAAAATTAGGAAACAACCTTCCTCAAGACCCAGCAATACCACGTTTAGGTATATATGTAAAGGATGCTCAATTGTGCCACGAGGACATGGGCTCAACTATGCTCATAGCAGCATTGTTTGTCATAGCCAGAACCTGGAAACAGCCTAAATGCCCTCTGACTGAAGAATGGATGAGGAAAACGTGGTATACTTACACAATGGAGTACTTACTACACTACAGAGCAGAAAAGAATAATGACATCTTGAATTTTGCAGGCAAATGGATGAAGCTAGGAAACATCATTTTGAGGAAAGTAACCCAGACCCTAAAAGACAATTACCACATATACTCACTCATAAGTGATTTTTAAACATAAAGCTCACAAATCACAATCCCAGAGAACCTAGACAATAATGAGGACCCTAAGAGAGACATACATAGATCTAAAATACATGAGTAGTAGAAAAAGACAAGATCTCCTGAGAGCATGGGAACCTTGGGAGAGGGTGGAAGGGGAGGCATGGAAAGAGAGGAAAGAAAACTGTAGAGCTTAACAAAAATAAATAAAAGAAACAAAGGCGGGTAGTGGTGGCACATTCCTTTAATCCCAGCACTTGGGAGGCAAAGGCAGGTGGATCTTTGTGAATTTGAGGCCAGCCTGGTCTACAAGGGTTAGTTCCAAAGCTACAGAGAAACCCTGTCATGAAAAACCAAAAATAAATAAATAAGTAGGCATGGATTTTTTAAAAAAAAAAATCAAACGCAAACCAAGTAGAAATAACTACTTTCAGTATGCCATTCAAGAATTAGGGAACCCTTTATCCCAGCACGTGGGAGACACAGGCAGAAGGACATCTGTGAGTTAAAATCCAGACTCATCTACCAAGTGAGATCACAAGACTCGTGCACTGTCTCATAGGTCCTAAATTCCCATGATCCAGTTTCTAGGACCAAGGAGACAGTTTATAATGTCTCCTTCTTCTTTCCTTCCTTCCTTTTTTTTGGGGGGGGGGTGGTGGTGTTTGGTTAAACTTTTATATTTTTTTTTTATTTGGGTTGGGGGCCTCTCTATAAAGCCTGGAAATTCACAGAGGTCCACCTGCCTCTATCTCTTTGATGATAGAATAAAAGATGTGCACCACAATAACCAGGCTCAGTTTCTTGTACATTTAGTTTAATTTCAAATTTTGTTTGTATCTCTTGGTCTGCACCAAGTGTGTCCCTGTGGGGGTGGGGGGGCAGGGAAGTTGTCCTATTTTAGAACATTTTATTTTACTTTTATTTGAGACAGTCTTTCCGGTTGTGTAGAACTTATTTTAATTTCAAATTTTTAAAGAATTTTTTATGATTTATTTAACTTTATTTTATGTGCAGTCGTGTGAAACTGGATTTACAATCACTTATGTGCTGCTGCCTTGTGGGGGTTACATCTCAGGAGCACAAGAACCCAAATCTGTGCTGTACTCCCTGTCACCAGAAGAGGTCACTAGATCCCCACCATGTGGTTTCTGGACATTCCAGAAATTCCATCTCTCCAGTTCTCATTCTTTCATTGTTCCTCCTGCATGCCTGCATCTAGTGAGAGAGTGGGCACCGTTCCTCCCTGCTTCTGTGTATCTGTGTCTGTCACGTCCTGGATAGCCAGAGTGCCCGCCACCTACACCTGAGATAGATGTGGCCGGCAGCCCTGGGGCTGGGGGAAAGGGAGAGAGGGGGTTCCCTGGAGAGCCTTGGGCAGAGGCTCTGTGGATTCCCTGCAGGAGGCCGCACCGCCTCTGAGGAGCCCATGGGGGAGGGGGAAAGGGAAGGTCAACCATACAGTCCTGCCTGGCTTTTGCTTTGCTTTGCTTTGTTTTTGTTTTTGTTTGTTTGTTTGTTTTATTTTATTTTCCGGTACAGCTGTGACCAGGTCTGGATCCAGGACAGACTCCAAAGCTAGAGAGAAATCCTGTCTCAGAAAACAACAAGAACAACCAAAAAATAAATAAATACATAAACTAATAAATGAATGGATAGATAGCTAGATAGCCAGACACACACACACACACACACACACACACAGAGAGAGAGAGAGAAAGAGAGAGAGAGAGAGAGAGAGAGAGAGAGAGATGATAAAAACACCTCCAAGATCAGGGAGACCAAGGCAGGCAGATCACTGTGATTTTAAGGCTCCCTTGTTCTGCAGATTGAGATTCAGAACAGGCAAAGTGACACAGAGAGACCCTGTTTTCAAAAAAAAGGTGGGGCCTGGAGAGATGGCTCTGTGGTTAAGAGTGCTGACTGCTCTTCCAGAGGACCCAGGTTCAATTCCTACCACCCACATGGCAGTTAACAGCTGTCGGTAACTCCAAGATCTGACACCCTCAGATAGACATACATGCAGGCAAAACACCAATGCCGATAAAATAAATTATTAGAAAAATAAATATATAAAAAAGGTTGTTTAGCCTTTAATCCCAGCATTAGGAGGCAGAGGCAGATGGCTCTCTGTGAGTCTGAGGCCAGTCTTTCTTGTGTACAAAGTGAGTCCCAGGGCATACAAGGGTACACAATGAAACCCTATGTTGAAAAACCACAAATAAACAAACAAATAAAGAGATAATAACAATAAAAATATTTGAGAGTTCAAATAATTGACTTCATCCACAATAAAAGAATATAAAAATAAAAATATCAAACGCATTTGAACGCATCAGCACAGGAGACCGCTTCCTAAATCACGGACTCTGAGAGAAACAAAATTAATCAATGGGACCTCCAGAAACTGAAAAGCTTCTTCTGTAAAGCAAAGGAAATGGCCAACAAGACAAAACGACGGCCTTACAGAATGGGCAAAGATCTTCACTAACCCCACATCAAACAGAGGTCTGATCTCCAAAACATACAAAGAACTCAAGACATTGGTCATCTCAAGAACAAATAATCCAATTCACAAAATGGAGTAAACAGACTTAAACAGAGAACACTCAACTGAGGAATCTAAAATGGCTGAAAGACACTTAAGGAAATGTTCAATGTGCTTAGTCATCAGAGAAATGCAAATCAAAACAAGTTTCTAGAAACAAGGAGACAGTTCATGTTTCTTTCTTCTTTTCTTCCTTTTTTTTTTTGGTTGAATATATATATTTTTAATTTGGGACGGGGGCCTTTCTACAAAGCCTGGGAATTCACAGAGGTACACCTGTCTCTGTCTCTTGGATGATAGAATAAAAGATGTGCACCACAGTGACAACCCAACTAAGTTTGTGGTATCTCATTCTGTTAGTTTCATGTACATTGAGTTTAATTTCAAATTTTGTTTGTATCTCTTGGTCTGCACCAAGTGTGACCTTGTGGGGAGGGCAGGGAAGGTGTCCTATTTCAGAACATTTTATTTAACTTTTATTTGAGACAGTCTTTCCAGTTGTGTAGAACTTAGTTTCATTTCAAATTTTTAAAGACCAGGAAGGATGAAAGCATTCAAAAGGACTGGTTCCATATCTGGCAGAGAGGCAGGTGGATCTCTGGGAGTTTGAGGCCAGTCTGGTCGACGAGAGCTAGTTTCAAAGACAGGCTCCAAAGCAACAGAGAAAACCCTGCCTTGAAAATCAAAACAAAAACACAAACAAAAATAAAAAACATAAATTAAATCTGTGTGTGTGTGTGTGTGTGTGAGAGAGAGAGAGAGAGAGAGAGAGAGAGAGAGAGAGAGAGAGAAGAAATGATCAAACAGGAAATAAGAAACAAAACCATAATGTCACCAAGATGACAGCCTGGTTTATATAGTGAGTTAAAGGTATTATACAGAGAAACCCTGTACCAAAAAAATAATAAAAGAAGAAAACAGAAAAAAAAAACAAGGAAGGAAGAAAAGAAGGAAAAAGGGAAAGAAGGAAGAAAAACTGTTGTTGTCCTTTTTTTCTTTGTTTATCTCAGGTTATTTTATTTTAATTTATTTTTTTTTTTAATTGCAGCAACAGCAGCAGCAGCAGCAACAGCAGTATATTTTGGGCAGCACATTTCTTTATTCTCAGTTCTCAGCCCTCAGAGATCAGGAGAGGCAGAGGCAGGCAGATCGCTGTGAGTTTGAGGCTACTTTGTTCTGCAGGCAAAGAGACGACAGACACAGAGAAACTAAAAGTGTGTTTGGTACAGGCCTTTTATTCCGGCACTAGCAGGCAGAGGTAGAGGCAGGGGCAGCTAGATCTCTGTGAGTCTGAGGCCAGCCTTGTCTACCAAGTGAGTTCCAGGGCAAACAAGCATACCCAGGGAATCCCTATGTAGAAAAACCAAAAATAAACTAATAATAATAATAATAATAATAATAATAATAATAATAATAATAATCTAAGAGCTCAATGAATTGACTTCACCCATAATTCAAAAATTAAAAAATAAAACAAAGAGTGTGTCTGACCGATCAGTGAAAGGACTATGTGGGCCAAGGGGCTGCCACAATTATGGATTGGTGAGAGTGAGGAAAGGAGGGAGGCAGCAAGGGCAGCTCCCAGTCACCTAAATGCCTTTCAAAGACATTTCACCATGGCAACCACTCGCTTGCTTTCTTGGGGTTTCTTTTCTTCAGTAGTCCCTTTGTACAACCTACCCCACACCCCACTTCTCTACTAAATACAGAGTCTGAGAAAATTAAAGCAGCTGTGGAAAAATTCCCACTTGGATATCTTTTCCTGCCCAGTAAAACAAAAACGACTCTAACAAAAATATGCTTATCTAAAAAAACCAAAAAAAATTAAAAAAAATGCATATCTAAGCAGACCAATCAAGTTGTAGCCTCACCCTTTATATTATATTATTATATTATTTTATTTATTTATTTTTTTATTTTTTTATTTGTTTGTTTGTTTGTTTGTTTATTTATTGGTTTTTTGAGACAAGGTTTCTCTGTAGCTTTGGTGCCTGTCCTGGAACTCCCAGAGATCTGCCTGCCTCTGCCTCCGAGTGCTGGGAGTAAAGGCGTGTGCCAACACTGCCCTCCTTAGATGCACCCTTTAATGGTTCAGCAAGGAGTTCTAGCTGTTAGGAAGGGCTGGTGACCTTGAACTTTACTAGTCTCTGAAATCTGCCTTCTCACTTTTACCGGGTGCCCTCAGGGGCAGGAGTGGAGGCCAGGGCCTGTAGCTTTGGCTTGTACATTTACTTCAATTTTAAGTTTTTTGTTTTGTTTTTCGAGACAGGGTTTCCCTGGGAAACAGTCCTAGCTGATCTGGAACTAGCTCTTGTAGACCAGGCTGGCTTCCAACTCCCAAGAAATTCACCTGCCTCTGCCCCATGTGTGCTGGGAATAAAGGCATGTGCCACCACCACCGGCCAGCCAATTTCAAATTTTATTTAAACCTCTCTCGGTGTGCCTGTGTATGTGGGGGAGACAGGGAAGGTGTCATATTTCCAAACATTTTCATAACTGCACTTAGCACTGCACTCTTTTACATTTTATTTTACTTTTATTTGAGACAGTGTTTCCAGTTGTGTAGTTTAATTTCAATTTCTTAAAGAATTTTTTTTATGATTTATTTAACCATGCAGGAGCTGGGAATTGAACCCAATTTCTCAGGAAGAGCCGCCAAACTAGCTCTCCAGGCTCTTAATTGAAAAGTTTATTTATGTGTCTCTGGGTGTGCCTGTGCCTGTGTTTGTGTTTGGTGTGTGTGTGTGTGGGGGTATATTTTGACCTCACCAGATGAAGGCATTCAAGAGCACTGACTCCATATCTGGCAGAGGCAGGATCTCTGGGAGTTTTAGGCCAGCCTGGTCTACAAGAACAGTCTAGTTCCAAGAACAGTCTCCAAAGCAGCAGAGAAACCCTGTCTCATAAAGCAAAACACAAAACCAAACAAAAAATAAATAAATTGAGAGAGAGAGAGAAAGCGAGAGAGGGAGAGAGATAGATAGATAGAGACAGACAGAGAGAGAGACAGAGACAGAGAGACAGAGAGAGAGAGAGAGAGAGAGAGAGAGAGAGAGAGAGAGAGAGAGAAGGAGAGAGAGAGAGAGAAATGTGGATTTACAGATAGGAAATAAGAATAAAAAGAGAACGTTACCAACAAGACAGTCTGGTCTATAAACTGAGTTCCAGGACAGCTAGGGCTGTTACACAGAGAAACCGTGCCTCAAAAAATAATAAAAGAAGAGAAAAAAAAAGCAAGCAAGAAAATGCAGGGTTTTTTTTTTCCTTTTTTTGTCTTTGTTAATGCCAGGCCATTCCTTTTAATTTTACTTTTTCTTTTAAGATTATATTTTCAGGGGCTGTAGAGATGGCTCAGAGGTTAAGAGCACTGACTGTTCTTCCAAAGGTCCTGAGTTCAATTCCTAGCAACGATATGGTGGCTCACAACCATCTGTAATGGGGTCTTCTGGCCTGCAGTCATGCATGGAAGGAATGCTGTATACATAATAAATAAATAAATAAATAAATAAAATTTTCAAAAAAAAAAAAAAGATTGTATTTGCAGCAGAAGTGTTCAGAAAGAAGAAGTCCTGGGCCATGTAGTGAGATAGATTGTCTGGAGCATAAATAAAAAGCCAATTCCTGTCTCAAAAAAAGAAAAAAAATCAAGTTAAAATGTGAAATAAAAAAATAAATAAGGTTTTTTTTTTTTTGCAATGAGTGAATTCAAGCGTAAAAGATGAAAATCTTACAGCTGACACCATCCAGTCTCAAGTTAGAAAAACTTGAAACGATGCAACAGGAGACGGACAGTTGCCCAATGAACTCTTGCTATTCTCCTGGGGAAGTTTTGTTCCTGGTGGTTTTTGGAACAACTAAAATCCCTCTTATCTTTTTTTTCTTTTTTTTTTTTTTTTTTTTAGTTTTTCCAAGACAGGGTTTCTCTGTAGCTTTGGAGCCTGTCCTGGCCCTAGCTCTTGTAGACCAGGCTGGCCCCTCTTATCTTTTTGTTTTGTTTTGTTTTCCATGCCCCCTTAGAGGACACCTGGATGTTTGAAAGGATTTGGTTTTATTTCATTTAAGTAGAAGGTTCCTCAGACATAACTCTGAAAACGCTAATACGTAATAGCCAGTTTCTATTCAGTTCAGTTCAGATTTTTACCAAAACCTCCTGTCTGGCATGTCTCTGTCTTTGTTGAGTTCCTGTACTTACAGAAGCCAAGAGATAGCTGGCAGCCATCCATAACTCTAATTTCATTCAGCAGAATTCTCCCCTCCCCCCCCCGGCCGATCTTGTTTCTCTGTTCTGTCCTCAAATGTGTGGGTGACTCTGAGTGGGCACCGACTTGCCACACACATCCTTCTTTTCCTGATCTAATCATGCCACTCCCCAAAAGAAAAAGGGAGGAGAAATCACTGAATGATGAGAACATTACTTGAATCAGAAAATGGGTAGGCACCCTTATGCTTAAATGTGTATTATCTACAAAGTTCTAAAACTTGGAAGTGAGTCTTAGGAGGAATGTCATTACACAGCTTCTTTCCAGATGTCTTCAAGTAAGTTGGTCCTAAACAGCCTATTCATAAGATAGGACCTCAGAGCTTCAGTACAGAACAACATGTTTTCTGTTCAATTGAATCTTAAAGTGGTGTGATAAGGATTTTGTATTCCCATTCTGTCAAGGATTATTCTCAGTGGTCTATATATTTCAAGGAAGAATGGTTTTTAAGAAGTATTTAGTGATTATATTTCTTTTCACTTAGGGATAAAGAAATGGAGAAGTTCTTTGAAGCAGTAAGTCACAAAAACACCAGGCCATTAAACTTCAGCTACAGGGAAACCCTGTCTCGTGGAAAAACAAAACAACAACAACAAAAAAAAAATCCTGAAGCCAGTGATCATTGCAAACATCTGTATGTTCAGATACTGAGCCTGAGCGAGTTAGAGTGTCACAGATTTGCTGCAATTCATTGCAAATTTCATGCGGATCACAAATCCTGCTCAAGTTACAGCTGTTAGTGTCAGTGTGAACCTTGACACCATCTCTATTGGATTTCTGTCAGCTGTGCTCCAGTCTGCTAGAAAAGCAGAAGAACTAAGGTACCTTAATTAACCTCTTCTGTGCCCCACCTGCAAGAACACTCTGTAAGCTACAGTTCTGAAAACAGCCTGGTTCTGGCATAAGAACAGACAAGAGGACCAATGGAACCGAATAGAAGACCCGGATATCGATCCACACATCTTCGAACACCTGATCTTTGATAAAGAAGCCAAAAATACCAGCCTGGTCTACCAAGCTAGCTCCAGGACAGGCTCCAAAGCCGCAGAGAAACCCTGTCTCAAAAAAAACCAAAAAAAAAAAAACCCGAAAAAAAAAAACCCAAAGAAGCCAAAAATATCCAATAGAAAAAAAAAGAAAGCATGTGAGTTCAAGACCAGCCTGGTCTACAAGAGCTAGTTCCAGGACAGGCTCCAAAAAAAAAAAAAAAAACTACAGAACAACCCTGTCTCGAAAAAAAAAAAAAAAAGAAAGAAAGAAAGAAGAAAAAGAAAACAGTGCTGTCCTCGAAAATGCCCTCTCCCGTTGAACACGGCCCCTCCTTTGGGCTGAGTTTCCCACACAGCTCTGATGATGCAGGAGGATGCCAAGGGCCCAGTTGGTGCCTGCATCTGTGCCTTGGCAGCAGCTATTCATGTCTTGCCACTCAGAGTCAAATTCCCTTAAGTTTAGCCTTCCCTACGTGCTTGTTCACTTCAGAAGACTCAACCCTCATCTTCCGTGTCCTCCTGGCCTAATTTCTCATATTACTGTTTTACTGAGTATGAATCAGTAATATGAGATGTTCAGGAGAGGGAGGAAGGGTCATTCATGAAAAAAGTGAGTGTTCAACTAACTAACTCCCCATGGGTTCAGGAAGTAGTGAGAAGATATTAATGAAGCAGAGAGAAATTTCTGGTTTTGGAAGGAGGAAATCCTGAATGGCTCCCTCTGTGTCGCAGGAGAGACTCCTGGAAAGGAAACCTTAGGTTCCGGTTGGTCGGTCGGTCGGTCGGTCGGTCGGTCAGTCGGTCAGTTCGGGGAGAAATATTAGCAAGGAGGTAAAGGCCGTGCCTCACGACATCAGCAGTCCCTTCTCTGGAAATTCCACGGTATCCCAGAGAGCTCTCGGAATTTTGTGATGTCACTCGTGTCCTAGAAACGCCAACTGCCCTCAAGACACACTCTCTCGGTGCCTATAAGACTCGGTTCTAGACATGTTGTCTAGAGAATGGAGATCGTTCGTGGAGAGGCCAGAGGGAGGAAGAAGAAAGCTGGCCTCAGATCAGATCTCACAGGAAAACATGGAGAAATAATTAGTGGTCCTGGGGAAGATGAAGTGAGTTCACCACTAGCAGGGACTAGAGAGATTTCTGGATGTGATGGCTTTGAGACTTCCAGGGCTAGGGCTCAGGAACTGGGAGGTTTCTGGGATGAAACAGGTCTGTCTTGTTTCTCTGAGTTCCTAAAGGGCCAACCCACATCAAAGATTCACGATAGTTGATTTGACAAAGTCGGGAATTGACAAGGAGTGCGGAAGGAGTCAGTGAGATTTCAATACCAGCACTGACTGCACATCATCCCCACCCCCCACCCCACCCCCCGGTCCTTTTCGTTGTATAGCAATAATAATAGAGAAAGGGGAGTAGCACTCTGCCAAAGCCCGTATTTTACCATGCCTTATATCACAGCCATTAGCAGGGTTGAGGCATCAAATGCTGCAGTCAGTTCGACTCCTGTGACCCCCTAAGGTTTCTGGCTTCCCAGTTTTGAGTGACACCATGGTCTCCAGTTCAGCTTGAGAGCTCTTTAAGAGCCAATGGAGGAGAGAGTGGAAAGAGACTGCCATTTTTTTCTTTTTCCTTTTCTTTCTTTCTTTTGCTGTTTTGCTTTGTTTTTCAAGAAAGGGTTTCTTTGTGTATCTTGGGCTGTCCTAAAACTCACTCTGTAAATCAGGCCATCTTTGAATTCACAGAGATCTGTGTGTGTGCTGTGATTAAAGCCCGGCTGAGACTGCAATTTCTTGTTAGCTCTGGGTGTCCTGAGTAAGTGACAATGGCTCTGTGTTGTGAATCTCTGTGAATCCAGACTATGTTATGTCCTTCAATGACATGAGTCTGAAGCATCAAGCACCCACCCACCCACCCACCCCTATACTCCCTGAGGTCTCTGAAGTCACACACAGCGCAGCCTCTATAGGTCTGAATAAGGCTTAGAAAGCTTTTCCCTGGTTCACCTGGTGCAGAGGAAACCAGGTAAGTTCTGAGAGACATGCACCACCTTCCTACAGAAAGAAGGGAGGACTGATTAACTAATACCCACAGAGGGGGAAACTCAAGTCTGGTATTTCAGACAGAACCTGCTTGGACAAAGTCTCATCTGTCAGTCACTTCCTGAGGGAAGGAGGAAGGGAGGGAGGGAGGAAGGAAGGACCACAATTATCTCTCCTCTGTGTCCTTTTTACGCTCTTTTCATGCTCTGATGAATATTGTGATTCAAGTTGGCCATGTCCCCTTTTCCACAGCATGTGCACTGTGGCTCTAGATCAAGGAATCAGTTTGTTTGTTTGTGTGTTTTGCTCTATCTAGGAGAAGCACCATAGCAGTTGCATACTGACTGAGAAATTTGATTTTTAGGAAATGATTTTTCATATCTGTGAGTGGTCTCTCCATAGATAGCCACTCATCTTTCTTTAAACTTGAGTATAGGAATGAATGATCTCTCCCTCCCTCCCTCTCTCCCTCTTCATGGGAATGAGTGTCTGCTCTTGCATTGAGGGCTCCCCAGTTCTCAGCATCTCCAGCCCAACCTGTCACAAGCTGATCACACATTTGCAAACTTGGGATATATTCTGCTGAAGTTTTGGGATAATGAATTTCATCAAGTATGGGACTAACTTTGTTCTGACAGGACACTCACTCACAATCTCTCCTCATCACACCCACATAGTGTAACAACTTTGTGTTTCCTCCACAATGTGGAGGGAACTGAAAGCCAGCCAGCCAGCCAACACTATTTTTCCTTGTTTCTCATTTTGTTCTTATATTCTGTCTCTCCCCCCCCGCTTAGAAAACTTTCAGAGTTCACTCTGCCCCCTGAGTAAAGGTGTTATGCTTCCTTTTATTGTATATTTAGTGTTTGTGTGTGTGTGTGAGAGAGAGAGAGAGAGAGAGATTCATTATGAAATCAAAAGTCAGTCAACAACAGCAAACTTTGTATTTATTTGTTCATCCATCCACGTATTTGCTTACTTACTTACTCACTCACTCACCCACTACATTTATTTATTTATTTATTTATTTATTTATTTATTTATTTATTTGCAGTGGAAGACTTAATTCAGTAAGAATGATCAGAAGGGTAGGTAGGGTATCCTTGGG
>NC_134586.1:115338613-115341113 GCF_037038515.1 Microtus pennsylvanicus
CCGGCTCGGGAGGGAGGGGACGGTGGCGACGACGGCACCGAGGCGGGGAACACGTGCCGGCAACCTGTTAGGAGAGGCGGACGGGCCGCCGCGCGCAGAGGAGGGGGGGGGGCGGCAGGGCGGGCGGCGGTCGCCCGCTCCCTACCTACCCTCCCGCTACCCCACACGCGCGCGCGCACGGCCCGCCCGGCTGGGACATCGGGGCCTGCGACGGGCCCGACCCTCGCGCGCCTCCCCTCTCTTCTCCGCGGGCCTCACCCCGCCAGCCGCTCCACCAAGGAGAGCTCGCATCGGCAGCCGAGGGACACCGCGGCGTCCCGCGGGCCGGCGCCGGAGCGGGCGCCCCCGGGGTGCGGAAGGCGGAGGAGAGGGAGCAGAGACGGAGGGCGGGAGACGCGGGGATCGGAACCGCGACGCTCGCGGCCAAACCTCGCGGGCGCGTGCGGCGCGAAGACGCTCCCAGACGGGGCAGCGGACCGCGTCGCGGGGAGGAACGGGATCGAGGGGGAAAGGTACGCCGGCGTCCCGCAAGAGCCCCGGGACCAACGCACCGTCCCGTGAGGGCGGACGCCCGCGTCCTCTCCCGAACGACACCACGCTCACACCCCGTGACGGGCACCGCGCGCCCCTCCAGGCCACCCCCGCTCGCACCTCTTCTCTCTCCGGCCCTACGTGCACCGGGCGGCGGCGGCGTCGATGAAGGTGGCAGCCGCGGGTGCGGCGGCCGCGGCGACCGCGGACCCCCGCCACCGAGACCCGCCCCCAAACACACACGGGAGTCTCTTCCCCACGTGGATCCCAGCCGACCGGCCCGCGGGGGCACGACCCAGGGACGGACGCATCCCCCAACCACCCCTCGACGCCTGGACCTCACGGAGAGTTCCCCACCGGGCACGGCCAGGGGAACGGAGGAGGCGCGGGGAGTAGGAGTGGGGAGCGCCGACGAGGGCGGCTCGCGAGCGGGAACGGAGGAGCAGGGGGGAAGAAGAGGACCCGAGGGAAGGAGGGCGGGTGGGCGAGCGAGGGACGCGCCGGGGCGAGACCACCACCGACGACGACGCCCGCACATGTCTGAACTTGGGGAGACGGAGGGCCCGCGAGGGGCCCTGCGAACAAACTCCCAGCCGCGCGACACCCCCCTCTCCCGCGGGGAGAGGGGGAGGTGATTGATCGTCAAGCGACGCTCAGACAGGCGTAGCCCCGGGAGGAACCCGGGGCCGCAAGTGCGTTCGAAGTGTCGATGATCAATGTGTCCTGCAATTCACATTAATTCTCGCAGCTAGCTGCGTTCTTCATCGACGCACGAGCCGAGAGATCCACCGCTAAGAGTCGTACGAGCATTTTTCCTTTTGGATGAGAGCTGACAGCGGCACAGTCCCCTCCCCTCCCGCCGCCCCCGGAGAGGCGGCGGGGGAACGGAGAGGGGTTCGCCTCGGGCCGGCCAGCGAGACAAGGGAAAAAAGACACAACGCGAGGAGAGCGGGTCGGGATGGGAAAGCAGAGACCGACAGACATGGGGCTAGCGACCGACGACGCACCGGCGAACCGGGCACGCGGAGACGAGCCCCACAGGCGCCCAAGAGGGGGCTCCCGAACCCCAACCGTGGCGGCGCGCCTCGGGAATGGCCACCCGCCGCGTGAGGAACGGGAGTCCGCGGGAGCCGCCGCACGCCGACGGCTCCCGACGGGCCCCTCCGGCCCCCCGACCCCGGGGACGGAGGAGGCGACCCCCCCGGGGGTCTTTAAACCTACGCGCCGGAACGCGGTAGCTAGGTACCCGGACAGGGGTCGGGGGTGGAAGACGCGGAAGGAAGACCGCCGCCGCGACGATGCGCCCGGTCGCGCCCCCTCGCACGACGCCGGCTCCGTCCAGCGCGCGCGCCCGGGAGCCACAGCGAGATGGCGGCGGGACGCCGAAGCGGAGCGCTCCCCTTCCCCCAACGGGGGACGGGACGCGCACCACCCCCCAGAAATGAAACGGAAGAGCCGGACGGGAAAGAGGGGACACACCCGCGGGCCGCTGCGGTGCGGTGAGGCAAGCAGCGGGAGTGGACGGAGGAGAGCGAGAGCGGGAAGAGAGCCGCCGTCCGCCGTGAGCCGCCAGCGGCAGAGCCAGACACGGGTCCTCGGACGGGGCAAGGAGGGCGGACGAGCCAGCGCCCGTCCCCCTTCCCCCTCTCTCGACCTCTCTCTCACGACCGCCACCCGCGCCCGTGCGCACGCACACTTCCGTGCGCACAACACACGCGCGACCCGGGAAGCGCGCCTCCCGGCGAGAACTCGGGCGAGGCAGGCGAGCGGGCGGGCAGAGCCGCCGCCGCTGCTCTCTCACGTTAATGATCCTTCCGTAGGTGAACCTGCGGAAACCTTGTTACGACTTTTACTTCTAGATAGTCAAGTTCGACCGTCTTCTCGGCGCTCTGCCAGGGCCGCGGGCCGACCCCGGCGGGGCCGATCCGAGGGCCTCACTAAACCATCCAATCGGTAGTAGCGACGGGCG